>NW_006953973.1:0-8131 GCF_000164805.1 Carlito syrichta
ACTGAGGATACCCAGAGTGATGTAATGGCATTGATTCTACATGTGGATTCTATAAACACTCCACTCTCATACTTTGCATGCTATGTGTATTACAAATTGTATCTTTACAATTATCTCAACAATAAAACAATAAAACCAAATACTGAGTGTTCTCACATATAATTGAGAACTAAATACTGGGTACATGCAGACATCAAGATGAAAATGGAAAAAACGGGGGACTGATGAAGGGAGAAGGGGGGAGTCAAGCATAGAAAAACTGCTTATTGGATACCATCATCCCTGTTTGGGTGATGGGTTTAACAGAAGCTTAATCTCACCATCACATGATATACCCAAGTAACAAACCTGCATGGGTACCCACTAAATTCAAAAGAGAAAAAAGTAGAAAATCATGAAGAAGAAAATATACCTTTCCAGTTCATTAAATAAAAATGGGTCATCCTAAAGTTCTTCATCCTTGTCATCTTCACCATGAGAATCTGAGGATGTGGTGGTACAGGGGAGCCTGGTCTTGCGATCTTGGGTGATAGAGGTGGAAGAGGTGGAGGGGAGGCAGAAGAGGCTGGACACTGGGTGCAGTTTTACAGAAACACACCTTAATATCTGTCTGAAGCTGGGCACAGTGGCTCATGGCTATAATTCCAGCACTTTGATAGCACGAGGTGAGAGGATTGCCCAGGCCTACAGGTTCAAGACCAGCCCTGGCAACTTGCTGAGACCTCATATCTACAGTACATTTTAAAAAATAGTTGGGCATAGTAGTGCATGCCTGTAGTTCCAGCAACATGTAAGGCTGAGGTGGAAGAATCACCTGAGCCCAGCAGGTCGAAGTTGTGATGACCAGGAGTGTTCCTCATCCCTCCAGTCTGGGTGACAGAGTGAGATTCCAACTCATAATCAGGGGCTTCATGTTCCCAGGCTTGGGGCTCACTGTGAGATGCAGCCTGGAGGGCTCACTCCCAGGGAAATCTGTGGGAAATCTGAGCACCTGGGAATTTAATTCTGGAAAATCCACACATGCTCTACTGTCCCCTCCTTACAGTGTAGAATTTCTCCATCCTCCAGGGTCTCAATACTCAACAGGGACCAAACACTCAACTGGGGTAGTTTAAATTTCTGAGCTGTGATGTCTTTTTCTAACCCAACTGTGCAAAGTTTGCTGGACACCAACCAGTCTGTGACACCAATCGTTTCTCCAACAATTCATCTGTCACCACACAGAGTTAGCACAAACCCCCAAATTCAGGGCTATGTTCCCCAACATTGTCCTCACTGCAGATGACAGTTGAAAAACCCAGGGGCCCTCTTTCCTTCTGATGAACTGCCTATAAGTCAGTGGATTCCAAAATCCCCCCTGCAGCACAATAACTTGATAAAATACTCACTGAACTCAGCAAAGCATTTCACTTGTGTTGTCCAGGTTATTATAAAGGACACAACTCAGAAACAGCCAAGTGAAAGAGAAGTGTGAGGCAAGGCACAGTGGAAGGGGACAGAGGTGGGAAAGGAATTCTGGTAAATATCTCTGATAGAAGATAGCACATCATTCTTGTTCTACTTGAGCAGCTTACTGCAAAGAATCCCCCTTTCCTTTAGGACTTAAGTGATGTTTCCTTTTTTTTTCTTTCAAATCCTGTCATAGACACGGCAATTTCTCATTTTCTGCCTCACAAAGACATGAATACATTTGTCATCAGTGTTCTGAACAAAACTCATGCAAACCAAGCTTTGCTTAAGTCTTCCTACTTCTCTCATATCCCTTAACTTTAACCTGTTCTCAGCCTGAGCCAACACACACCCCTCTTTATGTCCCACCAAAGAACAGACTGACTTCAGGGTGAGATGTTCTGTGACCTGGGATCTGCTGGTGCCATCCTCCAACCTGTCCTCCCCCTTCCACCCTATTTCTGATCTTTTTTTTCCTCCCTGTGAACGAAAGTCTATTTATGCCTAAACTTTGATAAGCTGGAAAATCCTCTTGTGGGTTTCCACACTTCTGCAATACTTATTTATCAGTTATTTTAATCCAAATTCAAATTTATTTTATGTGACAATGTCTAGAAGTAGCTCCAGCACAGCATCAATCCCATGTGATTCTAATGTGGAGTCAGAGTCAAGCATGAAGGCTGTTCTTGAAAGTTTTAGCCGGATGTGGTAGCCAAAACCTGTAGTTCTGGTTACTAGGAAGGCTGAGGTGGAAGGATTGCAGAAGCCCAGCAGGTTGAGGCTGCGGTGGCCATGAGCATGTCACTGCACTCCAGCCTGGGTGACAGAGTGAGACTTCAACCCCCAAAAAAGAAAGTTGAATTCAGACAGGTGGTCACCTGGCCTGCTCTGCTTGGTTTTTGTTGGGCAGGGAGATCTGTGGGGCCCTATTTTAATTGCTGTAGCAGGAATTGCCAGTGTTTATGGCAAGGGAGGGCACTAGAGGAAAGAAAAGAAGAAACTCATACTTTTGTCTCCATGTAAGAGCTCGTTGCTCCTGAATCTTTCTCTTGTGACAAAGACAGATAAGAACCAATATAATATAGATAAAATTTGATATAAACATATACAATAAAGGACAATTAAGTTCACAAACTTACCCTAGAAGAAGTGTTACATACCTCATTGCTGAGTATCACTGTGGTCGCCATCAAAGTGCTCACTTACAGATGCTATGGGCTGTGATCAGTGCCTAATCCACTGATCAAAATTATTTTCGAATTCCTATGAAATTGCCATCAGAGCTGTCGTCATGAGAATGTTGGAGTTTAAATTCAAACAACAAATATTAAATTTCTTGTGAAATGGCTAGGCGCAGTGGCTCAGCCTGCAAACCCAGCACTTTGGAAAGCCAAGGCAAGAAGATTGTCTGAGCCCAGGGATTTGAGACCAGCCTGGACAATTTGATGAGACCTTGTCTCCACAATAAATAAAAAATGAGCTAGGTACAGTAGCACACTCCTGTAGTTCCAGTTACTTGGAAGACTGAAGCAGAAGGATCACCTGGGCCCAGCAGGTTAGGGCTGCAATGGCTGTGAGCATGCCACTGCACTACGGAATGGGCGGGAAACTGAGACTCCAAATTTTAAAAAAGTCTGAAAAGGAAGATAGGTTGACACTGAATATGAGAAGGATTTGGAAAGTAATGTAGTGTGATGAGAAAAACACATTGAAATAGCTAGGCATGGTGACAAGCATCTGTAGTTCTAGCTCTTTGGAATGCAGAGGCAGATGGATCCCCTAAGCCCACCAGGAGGAGGTTGCGGTGGTCGTTATTGTGCCAGTGCACTCCAACCTGGGAGACAAGAGTGAGACTCCAACTAAAAAAAAAACAAAAACAAAAAGAAAGAAAAGAAAAGAAAAGAAACGGAGAAACCAATGGAATATAAAGTTTAAAAGTAGACACATATGGAAATGCATTACATGATGAAAGCAACAGGAGTAGAAGAGAAGATGTGGCCTTGCTGTGTCTCCCTGGAGATTGACGTTCACACATGTGCAGAGACTTTGTCTTCCAGTGTATTTGCTTCCTGCAGGTCTTCCTTCTCACCCAGAGAGGTGACTGAGCCCTTCTAAGTGATCAGAGTATTGGGATCAACGTCTATGCAATGTGAGTCAGTTCTAATAAAAGAGTAACTAATATAATATGCAAGAGACAGTCCATCACATTTTAAGTTAGTGATGGATGATGTCCTTAAAACGAAGTTATTCAGCCATTACTTAAATTATTTAGGAAACACAGATTTTGTTATTTTTGAATAAAATGTGTGCAATTACTTTCATTATATGATGCTGGAGCCGGGCTCAGTGGCCCAGCCTGTAATCCCGCGCTTTGGGAGGCTGAGGTGAGTGGATTGCCTGAGTGCGCGGGTTCGAGACCCGCCTGGGCAACTTGGTGAGACCTCATCTCTACAATAAATAAAAAATATCAGCTGGATGTGGTAGCGCGCGCCTGTACTTCTGGCTACTCAGAAGGCTCAGGCGGAAGGATCGCCGGAGTCCAGCATGTCGAGGCTGCAGTGACCGGGAGCGGCCACGGCACTCCAGTCTGAGTGACAGAGTGAGACTCCAACTCAAAAGATTAAAAAATAATTTTTTTTTTAATTAAAAAGTTGATGTTGTCAAGGACATGGTTTCTGTAGTCCAATGTCCATCATAAGTTGATATTCCTTTTATAAATTCTCTTACTCTTCACTTTCACTATATCATCAAATAGAGGAATGACTTTTTCTTCTTAAAGTGTGCTCCAGAGAAGCTGTTATTGGCAATCAAATCTCTTAGTTTGATGCTGTGTTTGGAAAATATTTCATTTTATCCCTAGTCTTTAAAGATATTGTATTTAAGTATTTAAGATAGTTTCTATCAGCTGTATATTTATTTTTACAGCAGGTCTCACTCTTACCCAGGCAGGAATGTAGTGGCCTGATTATGGCTCACTGCAGTCTCAACATATGGGCTCAATAAATCCTCTGACTAAGCCTTCTGAGTAAGTGGGGACCACAATAATGAATTTTTCTGTAATTTATTATGGAATTATCAACATTAAAAGGAACAGCCACTTTCATTATTTGATTCTGTTCATCTATTTTTCTTGAACAAGTCCACTTTTCATCCCAAATCATTGCATTCCACACTTGGGGCAATGTAGTCATTTAAAAACAACAGCTCATAGGTCATTCATCTGCAGCCACCTATATGCTTCAGTGGTGTTCCTCGTAGTTTTTCCACAGCTATCTTTCTACAACAAGTCTCAGGAAAACATTTTTCACTTTCATACACCTTCAAAACACATACCCCTCTTTACAACTTGCGGAAATTAATGATAGTCCGGCAGGCTCTGCCCTCACTCTGCTGGCATAACTGAGGGTTGCAAAAACACCACCATACCTTATCAACCTCAAAGAAAAGAGCTCTCATTTTTCAAAGCAAACTATATTCTAAAAGAATCTAAAAATGGAGACCTTCCAGATTGAATATGATAATGCTTGGAATACTTCACCAAGGTATTAATAATCAAAAAATTAGGCCAGGTATGGTGGCTCAAGCCTGTAATCGCATCACTTTGGGAGGCCAAGGTGAGAGGATTGTCTGAGTCCAAAAGTTTGAAAACAACCTGGACAACTTGGTGAGAACTCGTCTCTACAATAAATTTTTAAAAATTATCCATGCATGGTAGTCACTGCACTCCAATGTAGGCGAGAAGAGTGATACTCCAATTTTTAAAAACTTGCATTATACAAAAAAAGTGTCAGCAGACACCTTAATCAAGTGAATAAAAGTAATATCGGTATCAGGTGACAATGCACACAGATGACACCACAGGAGTACTGATATCATAGGCCCCCCCAAATAGTCAAGTTTTACCTACATTTAATAGTTAACAAAATAAATTTTATGCTGAATTCCAGCAACAGGCATCTCTCAAGTTCTGTAATCTCCAAATATGTATTTATTTTTTTTAACATCCTAAAGAGCAAGTCTCTTCTAATTATTCTTTTTTTTTTTCTGAGTAGGAGTCTTACTCTGTCACCCAGGTTGGGGTGGAGTAGCACACTCATGACTGCAGGCCTCTGGTGATTCATTCACCTCAGACTTCCCAGTAGCCAGAAGTATAGGCACACACTACCACACCTGGCTAATTTTGAATTATTGTAGACATGACATCTTGCCAGGTTGTCTGGGCTGATCTTAAACCTGTGACCTCAGGCAATCCACTCATCTCAGCCTCCCAAAGTGCTGGGATGACAGGCTGAGCCCCTGAGCCCAGGCTAATTATTGTTTAGTCAGACCTTCCAGACTTATTCTGGGCAGTACTTACCATTCGGTTTAGGTATGCATTTTAGTAACCATGTTCTGTATGGCGCTAATGGAGCATACGGAAAGAACCTTAAAGTACATGTTTTGGCCAGGCTCAGTGGCTCAGCCTGTAATCTCAGCATTTTGGGAGACCAAGGTGAGTGGATTGCCTGAGTCCGCAGGTTCAAGACCCCCCTGGGCAACTTGGTGAGGACTCGTCTCTATAATAAATCAAAAACTAGCTGGGTTTGGTAGCGCACACCTGTAGTTCCAGCTACTTGGAAGGATGAGGTGAAGGATCGCCATAGCACAGGAGGTCGAGGCTGCGGTGACTGAGAGAGGCCACTGCAGTCTAGTCTGTGTGACAGAGTGAGACTCCAACTCAAAAAAAAGTATATGTTTCCATCCTTCACTAGTATCTGAGGATCTATGCCATCTTAAAGAGAAATCTTGGTGACCTTGTGTTTCCCTCTTCCACAGCCACAAGGGAACATTTTTTATTCCACAGATCTTAAATTCATGGCGAGAACTGTTCAAGGCAGCTAAGCAGCATGGATGAACAACCAAGAGTAAACTTTGCAATGTTGGGAGAAGTGTTGGTTATAGCTTTTGACTATCACAAGATGAAAAACTTGTTAAAAGAAATTTATTAGGGAGGACCATTACAAGTATAGAAGTAAAAGTTTGAAGTACTAAAAACATGACAGTCCACTAGGGAAAAGCTACAGTCCATGCCCTGGGATACGTTTACCTGAGAACCAGCCATTTCTTTCACTTCCTCCCATTTCCTCTGGGATTATTTTCTCAGGTGAAGTTATATAAACGAGTCAAGCATACCATGTCCTTGTTGCAATTTTAAATTATTTTTTGAAGTCTAGGGACAAGAATATCATGGAATTGTGAATGAGGCCAAGGCCTATACCTCCACTACCAAGTGCCTAAACATCTGGGTCGTGATCCTCAGAATTCTATGACCATTGGTATCATCATTGGTCTATGCTGGTCATTTTAGGGTTTGTTAATTTATTTATTTTGAATTGGAGTCTTACAGTGTTGCCCAGAGTAGAGTGCAGTGGCCACCATGTCAGGCTAATTATTTATTTGTTTATTGTAAAGGTGAGGCCTCACCAAGTTGCCCTGGTTGGTCTCAAACCCCTGAGCTCAGACAATCCTCTCGTCTTGGCCTCTCAAGGTGCTGGGATTACATGCTTGAGCCACCATGCTCAATCTTCTTGTGTTACAATAGATTGAGGCAATGTGAATTGCCCATGGTGGGGCCCCTCGTACTCTACTTTCTACTTCCTGCCCACTTCCCTTACATTATACAGCAGCATGTACTAAAATCATTTTCTACTATGGCAGTCAATAAAGTGCATGTTCTGGTTTTAAAAAAAAGAAAAAGAAAACTAATGGAGTAAGTCATATATAATAAATTTCAAGCTTTTCTGCCAGAATACTGAGATGTAATCCCAGCACATTGAAAGGCTGAAACAACAGAATTGCCTGAGTTCAGGGGTTCAAGACCAGATTAGGCAACTTGATGAGACCTTGTCTCTACAATATGTCAAAAAGTAAGCTAGGTTGGTAGTGTGCACCTGTAGTTCCAGCTACTTAGAATGCTGAAGCAGAAGTATCACCTGAGCCAAGGAGGTAGAGGCTACAGTGGCTGTGAGCCTGCCACTGCTCTCCAGCCTAAGTGACAGAGAGGGACTCCAACTAAAAAGAAAAAGGAAATGCAAAAGATTTTTAAAGTTAAAAAAAAAAGCCGGCCTCTGTGTCTCAGTCTTTAATCCCAACACTTTGGGGGCTAACGTGGGAGGTTGCATATTTGAGACCAGCCTGGGTAACTTAGCAAGACCTCATCTCTACAATAAACCAAACTGTTTGTTGTGTGTGGTGGTGTGTACCTGCAGTTCCAGCTTTTTGAAAGGCTGAGGTAGAAGGATCACCTGAGCACAGCAGGTCGAGGCTGCAGTGGCCATGAGCAGTGTACCACTGCATTCCAACCTGGGCAACAGAGTGAGATTCCAACTCAAAAAAAAAAAAAAAAAAAGAATAAGAATAATCTGTGAGTAATTCTCTGGGTGTCTATCCAAAGATGGAATGCAGAACCTGAAAAAGATATGTGTACATCCATGTGTATGGCAGGATTATTTACAAACGTCAAAATGTGGAACCAAGCTAAGTGTCCTTTAAAGAATGAAGGGACAGAGAAAATGTGGCAACCTCAAAAATATGTGGAAACTTATTTAATCTCAAGTCAAGTTGAAATAAACATCAGATATAGAATAGCATTATAAAATGGCGTGTTTTTAAAAAAGGAGAACATAAAGATATTTCATGTTAA
>NW_006953974.1:0-644 GCF_000164805.1 Carlito syrichta
GAAGGGGTGCTGGATTTTATCAAAAGCTTTTTCTGCATCTAATGATATGATCATGTGGTTTTTGCTTTGACATCTGTTGATGTATTTAATTACATTTATGGTTTTACGAATGTTGAACCAGCCTTGCATCTCAGGAATGAAGCCTACTTGGTCATGGTGGATGATTTTTGAGATATATTGCTGAATTCGGTTTGCTAGGATCTTGTTGAGAATTTTAGCATCTATGTTCATCAAAGATATTGGCCTGTAGTTCTCTTTCTTTGTTGTATCTTTACCTGGCTTGGGTATTAATGTGATGTTGTCTTCGTAAAATGATTTGGGGAGAGTTCCATCTTTTTCAATCGCCTGGAATACCTTCAGTAGGATTGGTATCAGCTCCTCCTTGAATGTCTTGTAGAATTCAGATGGCTAGACAGCTGGCTAGCTAGTTATTTCAGCTAGTTAAGTCAGCTAGCTAGGTAGCTATATAGTTAAGTCAGTTAGTTATATCAGCTGGCTAGCTAGTTAATTCAGCTAGTAAAGATGGCTAGCTAGCTAGCTATTTCAGGTGGTAATGTCAGCTGGCTATTTAGGAAGCTAGCTAGTTAAGTCAGCTGGTTAGTGAGCTGGTTAGCTAGTTAATCAGCTTGTTTAGTCAGCTGCTT
>NW_006953975.1:0-709 GCF_000164805.1 Carlito syrichta
CCAGGTTGAGGCTGTGGTGGTCGTGAGTGTGCCACTGCACTCTAGCCTGGGTGACAAAGAGTGAGACTCCAACTCAAAAAACAAAACAAACAAACAAACAAAAAAGCTCTGAGAATGATTTAATTTATTTGCATAAAGAATTTCCATTTTCATGTTTCAATTCACATCCAACAAATGTTATCATACTTTTTTTCAAACAGTCTTTATTTCATTCATGGTAAAACCAATTGACTGGGGCAATAATCTCACATGCATAAATCATCCTCAACCCTGAGAGGAAGTTTTTACTATGGGACTAAAGAACAATATCAATCAATCAATTAATTACTAATCACCTTTTATGTTAAATACTTACTGCCTCTGAGTTTTTTTAATTGCTAATGTGCCTACACTCATATTTCTATTTTAGCATTTATTTTTAAAGTCTGCTGGAGACAATTCAATGATACTTTTCAATTCAGATATTTTTATTTCAGAAATTTGGACAGGAATTTGGGTAACCCACACTACTTCTTTGAGGAGCAATTGACTATATTAAAATCTTAAATGGTACTGCTTGAGGGAAAAGGATGCTAAAAGTAATTTCAAAAAATATATTACATCCAGGAAGAATCTTTTTTTTTTTTTTTTTGAGTTGGAGTCTCACTGGGTCGCCCAGACTGGAGTGCAGTGGCAGCTTCCGGCCACCGCAGCCTCGACCTGCTGGGCT
>NW_006953976.1:0-918 GCF_000164805.1 Carlito syrichta
AGGGATTGGTTTTACTTCTGTTTGTTCAATCGCCTATTCTTTATGTATGTCCTCTTACTTTGTTCAATTCTGGAGTTTCACTGTATGTTGGGGGTGGTCCTTTTTGCAGTTTTGAGTTTTACTTAAGGGGGGAGCTGTGATTCAAAATCTATCTGTAGGTCCTGGTATTGGTTGACAGGTGTGTGGATAATCTGGAACCCATTTTCCACTGCCTTGGAATCTGTCCGTGCAGTGGGGCTGTAGGTTTACTCCCTTGAATTGGCAGCAGGTGGTGTTATCTCAGCTGCTCACCCCAGAGGGGGTGGGGCCGGACAGGAACCGGCAGAGACTGGAGATGGGTGCCTGCCTCAGTGCACAGGCAGGAGACTCACGGTGGGCAGGATGTCTCAGTTGCAGGAGAGTTGGCAGCAATCCCAGCAGATCTTCCCTGAAGGAGCTTCAAGGACTGAAGTCGTGGATCACCTCTGGCCTGGGTGGTGTGATGTGCTTCTGGCAGTGGCAGTGGCAGTGGCGACAGCAGTGTCTGTGATGCAGTGACTGTCCAGTCCGCTGTGATGCCCCAGCGGTGGCAACGGCTAAGCTCCATATGAAGAGCAGGCTGCGATGTTTGGCTTCACAGTCCCCAGGGCAAGAGCCAGAGACCCACTGCAGTTCTCCTTGAAACTTGCAGAGGGTTTCACAGACCAGGTTGCCCTGTCACCATCTTGCCAGAAGTCCCCATTTCAAATATTTTAATCCAAGAAAAAATGCAATGTGTCGTCTTAAATTCTATGGATTACCTAAATTAATCCCCTTAATAAAATATTCTAGAGCTTTAAGCTTCACTTAATGTAAACTCTTCAGAATGTCCTGAATCTATCTTTATTTCTTCTGATCTTTTCATCTCTAACCTAGATTCAGTCAGTTGACCTAGATTCA
>NW_006953977.1:0-1164 GCF_000164805.1 Carlito syrichta
AAATAGACTAATGGGACAAAATGGTCTAGAAAAATTACTCACACTTGGGTTTGCTGCACACCTGTGTGGTGTCCTCCTGGTGTGACTGTGGACTCAGCCAGTGATCACTCTGGCGTATGTGAAGTCCACAAGACAATGACAGCTGAAGGACCAGCCTTGACAATCATGATCACTTACTCTTGCAATGTGCTGTGACCAGCGGGACATGTCCAAGCCAACCTGAGAGAAGGTGAAAGACACGTGGCTCCCATTGCCCTGTCCCTGGAGCCAGAAACCTGTTGGGCACGTGAGTGGACCCATTTCAAACAGTTCAGCTGAGCCCCTCCAAACTGCAAATTGGCTGAGGTATCACTAAGTAAGAGTTCATTCTTTAATCCAAAGGTTTTTAGGTGGTGTATTAATGTAGCATCATTTTGCAGTAGATAACTGATACTTACAGTCAAACTTATAAGTATTTAACCTTGTACTTATAATCTATCTCAGAATTTCACCCCAAAGAAATTCTCAAGTCTTTACTTAACAGTTATTGATATTATTGAGGCCTGTGTGCGTGTGTGTGTGTGTGTCTGTGTGTGTGCATTAATACGCTGGACATCTTGGTAGTTTATATTACAGGTTTTGATAATTTTTTGGTAGCAGTTCAGGGGTTTGCTGATAGAAAGTAATGAAGTTGATGCAGTTTCAAGATACCAGAAAGGAATATAAAATTTGCAGAGTGTATTGTGTATAAATCAGTTAGATTTTCTAGATGTTTGTAATGATTTCTTTTCCCACCAGAATCCAGAATTCTTTTCAAAACATCCCCAATTTATGCAATGAAAATTATATTTATCCCACAAAAGGATTTCCATAAGAAGTCACGTGATTATCATTCATCATAGTCAAGTCTTTGTTTTGAAATATGGAATAAGCTTACCTACAGCCTTCTTGTAAGAAAAAAAAAAGACTCTGGTCAGGCACAGTGGCTCAGCCTATAATCCCAACACTTTGGGAGGCCAAGCCAAGAGGATTGCCTGAGCCCAGGAGTTCAAGACCAGCCTGGGCAACTTGGTGAGGCCTCGTCTCTACAATAAATCACAAAAATTAGCCAGATGTGGTGACGTGCATCTGTAGTTCCAGCTACTTGGAAGGCTGAGGCAGAAGGACTGTCTAAGACCAGCAGGT
>NW_006953977.1:2290-4761 GCF_000164805.1 Carlito syrichta
CCTTCCAAGTAGCCGGAATTACAGGCATGCGCTACACGCCCAGCTGATTTTTTGATTTATGCAGAGATGAGGTCTCGTTGCCCAGGCGGGTCTCGAACCCGTGGGCTCAGGCAATCCACTCACCTCAGCCTCCCAAAGGCGCGGGATTACAGGCTGAGCCACCGAGCCCGGCTAGGAAGAATCTTATTTTTGAAATAGTTTCATCATTTAAGCTTTGCTCAAAAACTTGAAAAGCTAGAGTGTAAAATTGTAATTTGCTTCAGTGGGTTAATTTTATGTCAATTAAAATTTTTTTCTACTGCATTGAAGTATAATTTATGTCCAATAAGCTGCACTTATTTAAATTGCACAATTTGAAGAATTTTGACATATATATGCACTGTGAAATCATCATTATAATCACGATACCACCTTTTCATCTCCCTACAAAGTTTCTTCACGCACTTGTGCAGTGCATCTCTCCCTCCAACCCTGTCCCACAGCAAATTATCTGCTTCTTGTCAGTATGGATCAGTTTATGCTTTCTAGAATTTTCTAAAAACAGAATTATAGAGCAGTAGAATGTTTTCATCTGTTTTTGTTTGCTAACAGGATTATATTGAGATGCATCTCTGTTGTTGAATGTATCAGAAGATTGCAACTCTTTATTGCTGAGTAGTTTTCAATGCAATGAATACACTATCTTTTATGCATCTATAAACCTATGAGTGTTTCCATTTTTTTGGTAATTACAAATAAAGTATCAGTGCACAGGTCTATATAAGTGTTTGTATGGACACTTATTTCCTTCTTCCTTGGGTAATTACCTACTAGTGGCAGAGCTGCTAGTTATGGTAGGCTGATCTGGTCCGAATGCTTATGTTTCCCCAAAATTTACACGTTGAAATTTTCATCCCCAGAGTAATGGCACTAGGAGGTGGGGTCTTCAGGAGTTGATTAGGTCATGAGGATGTAGACCTCATGAATGGCATTAGTGCCCTTATAAAAGAGGGCCTCTAAGGTAAGAATCTTCTGCTTATCAATGCCTATCCATAACAACACAGTAGTAGCTTTTTACTATTTTAAAAATTATTTTTATTTTTCCCAACTTTATTGAGATATAATTGACAAATAAAATAAAAATGGTATATTCCAGGTTTTCAATGTGATGATTTGTTATATGTAGACATTGTGAAATGATGATCACACTCAAGTTAATTAACACATCCATAACCTCATACAGTTAATATGTGTGTGTGTGGAGGTGGTGAGGAACCTTACAATCTACTGCCTTAGTAAATTTCAAGTATACACTCTATTATTATTAACTAGAGTCAGCATGCTATACATTAGATCCCTAGAACATATTCTGAGGTGATTGTAGATTCACATACTGTTGTAAAAAATAATACAAAGAGAACTTACATACCTTTATCCAATTCCCCTATGAAGATCTCTGCAAAGCCATCAAGATGTAGAGTCTTTGCATCACAGGGACCCTGCATGTCCTCCTGAATACCAAATCCGCTTCCCTCCTGCTCACCCCCCTCCAGACAGCTACTAATCTCTTTTCTATTACTATAATTTTGCCATTTCAAGAGTGTTATATACATGGATTATATAGTATTTAACTTTAGGAATTGGTCTTTTAAAAAATTCAGCATATTTCTCTGGAGATTCATCCAAGTTGCTGTGTATATCAGCAGTTTGTATTCCTGACTTATATTCCATGATGCAGATGTGCCACAAATTGACCATTCACTCACTGATGGACATCTTGTTTGTTTTCAACATTTGGCCATGAGAAATAAAGCTTTCATACACACCTGTGTATGTGTTTTTGCATGGACGCACTTTTTCACTTTTCTGGTATTAATATATGCATGTACAATTGTGGAGTTTTATCTTTAGATGTAAGTTACACATTTAGTTTTGTAAGAAACTGACTGTTTTCCAGAGTGGCTGAGCATTTACAGGCCCACTGGCAATAAATGAGGAATCCGAGTTCACATTTTTGTCAGCATTTGATAGTGTCGCATTATTTTATTAGCCATTCTGATAGGCATCACGTGGTATCTGACAGTGGTTTAAACTTTAATTTGCCCAACTACTAATGTTGGTGAACATCTTTTTATGTACTTAGTTGCCATTTATCTATATATGCCATTTTCTAATTGATTTTTTTAAAAATTGTTGAGTTTTGAGAGTTCTGTTTATTTCGGACACCAATCTTTTGTCAGCTATATATAGTCTGCAAATTCGGTCTGGCTTGTCTTTATGTCCTCTTAACAGTTCTTTTATAGGAAAAAAGTTTAAAATTCCTAAAAGTCCAGTTTATCAAATTTTCCATTGACGAGTCATGCTTTTTTTTTTTTGTTAGTGTTAAGTCCAAGAGTTCTTTTCCTGAAACTACATCATGAAATATTTCTTCTATATAATCTCCTAAAATACGTATAACTTTGTGATTACATCTAAGTCTATAAGTCATTTAA
>NW_006953978.1:0-1032 GCF_000164805.1 Carlito syrichta
AATTTAGGGATAACTTGGGGAACTTTTAATTAGGGCTTAAAAGAAGAGTATGATGTGAATGATTTATTAAATTGTTTTGAATGATTTAAAACAATGTATTTGTAATTTTGATGTAAGCTTTGTAAAACACGACATGCATCAGGAAATTGTAACAGCTTGTTTAGAACGTGTTCGTCTTGTGACGGTCTTGTGATGCATGATCTGTAAAGCATGGAATCTGTATGCCCCAAGCAGGTAATTATTACACTGCTGGAGGGTCTAAAAAATGGTATATAAGTTGGAAAAAGTTTGAATAAAATCGGCTTCGGTCTTGGCCAGACTGTTCCCAGAAGAGCTGCCTCCGAGTAGTTTTCTTCTCTCCGTCTCTGATTCACCGGTGCGGTCCTAACCCTCCCTCTGGTCAGTGCAGGTCACCGACACCTGGTCATCCTGGGTAGTTTTTTCTCCAGTGTAGTGTTAGTCCCCTTTGCAGGAGAACTGAAGAAGGAGGACCATGTCATCTTGTTCATTTTGGCCATTGAGTAGATCTACCAAAAATCTTTTGGATGATATTTGCAGGGTAAAAGAAGAGGAGAAAAATGAATCAGGTTGAAATATACTAACATTCATCAAGTATTAAATGTAGAGGACATTTCAATACTCTATATTTTTACTTAATTTAGGATTATTAAAGCAAATGATAATTTTCCTGTCCCTGACATTTCTATTCTTCAGCGTAGGAAAGTCCTTCCTTTTTCTAAATGTGGAGATTCTTGTATCAGACTTTCAGTATAAATCATGAAGGTGAGTCCAGGAACAGCATGATTCTGACATGGGATTTTTACCTTGTTGATGTTTTGCTTAAAGGGATGTGGGACAGAGAGTTTGTGTTTCAATAACTGTATGCTTAAGCTTTTTATTAATTTAAAAATATTTTGGAGTGTGATTTGGGGACTACAGTTTGTTGGATAGTTTGATCTGAGCCAGACAGCATCCTGTATTGTGGGGTGTGGTACCCTGGGTCAGGAAACCATGCAGTAACGCTTGGTACAT
>NW_006953979.1:0-811 GCF_000164805.1 Carlito syrichta
TGCGAGAGAATCTCTCGATTCAGTTTACCTCAAAATTCCGAAATTTCCTGAGGTCAGGCTGGTGGGAATTCTGATATTGGGTTTAGGATATTCCACATTTTTACGATGTCTTGTTAAGGGGAACCTGGATACTTGGATTACAGTTCCCAGGTACTATTTGGAAGTTTTTCTATTGATATCCAAACAACTGGAATTCTATTTTCATCAGGAAATATCTTGGGTATTGCTGAGAATTAAGCAGGAATTTGCATAATGGGAGTACTCATATATGGGAAACTACAAGGCCTCTTACTATGGAAGAATAAGGAATCTGGGTTACACGAGTCCTAAAAATCCCAAAAACCTACAGGGAGTCTTACTAAGGGAAAGAAAAGTATCAGAGATTTGAAGCATTGATCTGGGTAATGGGAGTCCTCATATACAGGAAACTTCACAACCTCTTGTTAAGGACGAACAAGGAATCTAGGTCACACATGTCCTCGATCCTTAAAATATATAGGGTGTCTTTCTAAGGGCTAAACAAGAATCAGGGTTTTGAAGCAGGAATCTCGGTAATGGGAGTCTTCATATACAGGAAACAACACAGCCTCTTCCTAAGAAAGGATAAAGAATCTGGTTTTCACGAGTCCTCAATGCCAAAAATCTACTGGGCGTCTTGCTTAGGGCTAAACAAGAATCAGGATTTCAAAGCACGTATCTGTGGAATGAGAGTCCTCATATACAGGAAACTAAAGGGGCTCTTGCTAAGGAAGAAAAACGAATCTGGTTTACACGAGTCCTCAATTCGAAAAATATTCAGGGCTTCTTGGTA
>NW_006953980.1:0-885 GCF_000164805.1 Carlito syrichta
AGCTGCCAACATTCTGACTCCATGCAAGTCTGCATGGAACACACCTTTCTTGCCAGGTCAGAAACAAGGAATTTCTGACTATCGTTCAGTTCAAGACTTAAAAAAAGTCAACAAGTGGGTAAAAATTATTCATCCAACTGTTCCTAATCTGTACACTTTACTTGGTCTACTTCCCCCTCAACATTAGGTATATATTGTGCTAGACTTAAAAGATGGTTTCTTTTTTTCTCTATTCTCCTATCTCCTGTCAGCCAACCTATTTTTGCTTTTAAGTGGACAAATCCAAACACAGGAGACACCAGTCAGTTAACGTGGACAAGACTACCACAAGACTTCAAGAACTCAACCCTCATCAGGGAGGCCTTGCTACAGGATTTGTCAGAGTTCCGTGACCAACACCCTGAAACTTTGACCATAGCTGAATGCACTGCACTCATCCCTTGCTTCTCCTTTTTGTTATCCTACTTGTTCTAGGATTTAAAACAGCACTCCTTACTGGAGCTCCTGCAGAATGGCCATGCTGCACGAAAGATCTGTTAACACTGTTTTATTTCTCATGTACTGAATGTATTATTGCTTTACTATACTTAAAATAAGCTGACCCTGGTTTATTCTAGGAAGCACCCCTTTTGGTTCAGCTTATTATACTACTTATACTTTTACTTAAAGTTCCTTTACTTCAGGACAAGTTTTAGTTGTCCAAAATAGAACCCCTAACTCAAACCCAATCCAGTTTAAAGTAACTCTTCCAGATCTGGTACCTCGCATTTCAAATTGGTTTGTTAACTTTGTCAAGAAACAAACAACTCAGTAAATCTTTTGAATACCAAACCTATTATAAATTTCCTTCCTTTAAACTAAAGAGTCAATGAATTGACTCATGCA
>NW_006953980.1:1197-6097 GCF_000164805.1 Carlito syrichta
TGTAGAGATGAGGTATCGCCAAGTTGCCCAGGTGGGTCTTGAACCCGCAAGCTCAGGCAATCCACTCACCTCAGCCTCCCATTAAACTATATCTTAATGGCAGAACTCCAGGGACTTTCTAAGCATTGTCTATACCTGCACATGAAATTAATCAAAACTCCCTAACAATCAAAAGTTTCCATTTTGGTTGCCAAGTTGTTAGTTAATAGTTGCTATGGTCACTAAGTTGTTACATAGCTAATGTTGCAAATTTTACCATAAAAGCTTGTCACAAACTGCACCAATTTGCCAAGGGTTTCTCTGGCATTTGCCTACTCTTGACCCATGCATTTAATAAATTCTTAATTAGACTCAACTTGCTGGAGTTACTTCTTCTCACTTACTCTGTCATAACAATATGAGCTCTCACTGTATTAGGTCCCACCAGTACTGCATGGTCTTCGTGGTTTGTTTTTCGAGACTGGCTCTGTCAACCAAACTGAAGAACAACGGCACCATCATAGCTCATTTTAGTCTTGATTTCCTGGTCTCAAATGATTTTCCCAACTCAGCCTCCCCAGTAGCTAGGACTACAGTCTCTGACTACAAAGCCTGGCCAATATTTATTTATCAGTTTATTTATTTAGGAGACAAGGAATCCCTTTGTTGCCTTGCTAGGGGGCAGTGGTTGATCCCAATTCACTATGGCCTCCAACTCCTGGATTCAAATGATTCTTTTATCTCTGCTTCCCTAGTAGCTGGAAGTACAGTTGGGTACCACCACACCCAGCTAGGGTTTTTTAAAAATCTTTTTGTTGAGGGAGGTCTCACATGTACTGCCCAAGCCGGTCTCAAGTACTCAGAAGCAATCTTGCTGCATGCTCCTCCCAAAGTGCAGGATTATCAGAAGGGAGTCACTGAGGCTGGTCTAATTTTTTTTCTTTTTTATTGAGATGTGGTCTCAAGCAATCATCTCATCTCAGGCTTCCAAAGTGCTGAGATTACAAGTTTGAGCCACCATACTCAGCCATGACTAGTTGTTGAGAAGAACTTGGAATATACATGGAAGCTAATATCTATAATACCAGCACTTTGAGCAGCCAAGATGGGGAGATAATTTGACAACTACTTTGGTTACTGAACATTTCCAACCACTAACTGTCACATCTCTTCCACAAAAGAAATTCAGTTAACTTCTGAGAGTCAATGATGCAAGAAATTCAAATACAGGAACCATGCCAGAATCCTGGCATTAAACTTCACCTGGCTACACAGGAGATGGTTGATTTCACCAGTCTGGACAATCGTTGCCTCTGGAGTTACCATTACACTTCCAAGATTGGGTTTGCCTAGTAACATACCTCTTCCTTTGGATTGGTCTTAGCTCTGGGACATACTGAATCAGAAGGCTTAACTTGTAATTTAAGGTAAACATGGTCAAGAGTGTTTGGTGGTTTGGGTATAATCAAGGTGTTAAAATAACACGAAAGAAGATTTGGTGGAAATAGCAAAGCAATCTGCAGATTCTGAGAGAACCCCTAAGATAGACACAGAAAGAATATGCATTAGGACTACCAAGAAGGAAAACTTCACCTTTAATTATATTCGTCTGACACTGCCTCTCCCCATCTGTTCCCCAAATGTGTCAGATCTTAAAGCTGACTTTGAAGTCTGTGAGGTGTCAACCACTTTGGTTTGCTGACCATGTTCAGCCACTAACCTCTCATTCCTACAGATAACCTTTAGGTATAATTGCTGTCTAAATCCAAAGCACTATATATTCCAACAGGAACCGCTTCCCAGCTGTACACAACTGGTACCTGCTACCCACTTCACCAGCAGTCCGCAATTCCAACCAGAAAAAAGGAGTGTTTGACTTTGAAGTATAATTTTATTGAAAAAGAGAACAAACATTTTAAAAAGAACTCTGAAGGTAAAACTGCTCACACCATTATTGAGCATCTTAAGATGCTTTATTGACCATAATGTTTTGACATATATGATCTAATAAGGTACATGAAAAGGTTTCTTATTGAGTATATTTTTGAAGATAATGCAAAAAAAATTTCAATATGAAATGTGCAGGGTATTAAATGACAGGTTCAGCTACCCTAGAGTAAAGGGATCAAGAAGGAGTCATTTGACTAAAAATCACTTGCAATTGGAACTGGACTAATTTGACATGCACAAATTCCCCAAACTCTGACCATTCTTTCCCATGCTATCTGTCCTGAGTTGTAGTAGGTTGGTCAAGAATGTATACTTAACATAGAGTTCGTCCTATTTTTGTCATTGTTGTTGTTGTTGTGTGTAAATTATCCAGGCGATGCTTCCTTCAGTGGTCTCAATCTTCAGTCTAGGGTAGGCATGCTTTTTCTGCATTTTAGTGTATTCCTGGCTCTAAACAATTGTCCTTATCCTGGACCATCCCATTAAAGAAAGCCAGAGAGTCTGAAAAGCATTCCCAATTGAAATCCCAGCTGCCTATATGTACCCAACACAGAAACCTGCTTACACAGAGTCCAAATAGGACAGCTGTGATAGTACTTGCCTGATTCAGGCTTTTCAATTTTTGACTGCTTCAGCCTTCAGGAGCCAGTTAGCACTAAGTGCCTGAGATTCATTTCTTTTAATTCAGTGGAAAATCTGTCTTTGCCATTTTATCAAATTTTCAGTTACCTTTATTCCTAATAAATCTCTTTGCAATTAAGCGGTTTGGGTGTTCTTTTTCTTTTTCTAGAAAGCATAAAAGGAAATATAACAGTGCATTTATGTTCTATTTTATGCCCAATAACTTACTACATTTTCTTTTTCTCTTTAAAAATCATAAAGATTCACTCCTATATTCAAATTTCTTAATACAACAAAATTAATCAAGTTGTAGATTCTGTTTTCAGGACATTTTGAGAATTTTTATTATGATCACAATTTTTAGGTACCAAAAAATTTTTAAAAGGAGTAAGTTCCTCTCAACATTTTATCTTGAAAGTTATTCTTTCATAATGCACTTCCATCAAGAAGCAAATAAAATAGATATATTTTTATGTCTTTTGTACCTGTGAATTCCATAAACAGGAATTCTAGGACACGATTCAAGAGTCTCCAGTCCCTGCTTGGTAAACAGAGTAGTCAAGACATGAAGCATTAGGGGTGTGCTGTGGATCTGAGCTCGGAATGGTAGTGGGTAGGGGGAGTGCAGGGAGGACCCAGAACTAAAAGTAAAAAGCCAGCTCTTAGTTAGAGATTCGAATTTTTTTAATGTCTATGGAACGCTTTCCACTTCATCAGATTGCAGATCTATCATTATCCCAGTCTCACATTTACCCAGATTTTAAAACTGACCTGTTTTATGTTTTTGAGTGAGAGTCTCAGTCTGTCACTGAGACTGGAGCACAGTAGTGAAATCACACCTACCAAAGTCTCAAACTTTTAGCTCAAGTGATACTTTCACCTCAGCCTCCTGAGTAGCTAGTACTACAGATATGTGTCAGCATGCTTGACTAATTTTTCTGGGATTTTTTGAGGAAATGAGGTGTTGCCATGTTGCCCAGACTGGTCTCAAACTCCTGGGCTCATGTGATCCTCCTGCCTTGACCACCCAAGGTGCTGAGTTTACTGGCATGAGCCAGTCATGGTGCCCGAACTTAAGGGTGACTTTGAGACCAACAATTGGAGTTCAATTGCCAGAATGAGCCCATAATGTCCCTGCACAGTACCCTCTGACAGTGGGACAATATCATTCTCTAATTCTGTGCTAGTATGACTGAAGCCTGGGTCACAATGAGAGGTCTGTCCCCTAGCAACTGCTGTGCTCTAGCCTAATTATTTGATGCAAAGAATTAAGCAGGAGAACTGCAGTAGAGATGGCAAGAAGTACTACACAAAGACTTCAGAAAGGTGGCCTGACAGACTCAGAATGTGAGAGGGACCCTGTGGGGCATTTCAAGCATAAGTCGAATCCTTGGGGCTACTGCCTGCCTGTCTGCCTAATTTGGAGGCACAGCCAGGACTACAAGGCTCACTCCTTACAGTGTTCAGCCCATGGCTGCCTTCTCTGTTGCAGAAATTTCTTGTTTCCACCACGGCAGAAGAGTCCACCAAATGGCATTCCAAAAGGAAAGTCAAGATATCTGGGGTCTGGTGCCAGTTCCCCCACCAGCCTCCCCACCACCACTCTCTTCTATTTCCTTCCATTTCACCACGGATAAACTAGGATTAACACCAAAGAAAAGGACAATTTAATGCTCGTGGACAAATTAATTGAGAGAACCTCTCCCATTGAAAATGTGGAGGTGTTTCCACAATGAATTGTTCTGAGAGAATCATCCAAAGAAGTCTCTGATGGAATGAAATCTCAGGGCTCCAAGGCAGAAAAGCCAAGAAGCTGAGGCAGCCTGGATCAGCCTGGCCACTGTACATGGAATGCACCTCTAGCTAGACTTGGGTCATCAAGTGGTGGCTGATGGAGGTAGGAGGGTTTCTTCTCACATGGATCCTATTGGTCATTTTTTGCCTCTCTCAAGTTCAGGAAGTGCTTCCAGCCTGCAGCAAGCCCAGCCCAGCAGCCCACAAGCACCAGTAGTCACATTTTCCTGAAGTTCAGGGTGTTGACAGGAATGGCAGCTTAGTCCAGTGAAGTGATCCAATGTTCATGTCCATTAGTGTGCCTGGATGATGCCTTGTGGTATATGTGGCTCTAGACATGCCCACTTCCAAGGCAGCTCTTCCCAGGTCAATGACAGAGCTGCAAGACTTTTAGTCTCTTGTTCAGGACAAGCCTAGCAACTGCTCTAGGAAAAGGTAAAGGAGTCATTTCTGTATGGACTGTGCCTGTTTATAGCCATCTGCTTTGTTTGGGAAGTCTATGAGAAGCCCAGTTCTTCTACCTGAGTGAGTGGTATTTATTTACCTTGAAAATTGG
>NW_006953981.1:0-1223 GCF_000164805.1 Carlito syrichta
CAACAGAGATCAAAAGATACCTAGAAACAAATGAAAATGAAGAAACATCTTACCAAAATCTCTGGGATGCCTTAAAAGCTGTAGTAAGAGGGGAATTTATATCCCTACAAACACACATGAAGAAAATGGAAGGAGCACAAATTATTAGCCTAACAAGCCACCTAAGGAAGCTGGAAAAGCAAGACCACAAAAACTCTAATTTCAGCAGAAGAATCCAGATCACCAAAATAAAAGCCAAATCCAGGACATAGAAGAGAAAAAGACAATACAAAAAAAAATCAATGAAACAAAAAGTTGGTTCTTCGAAAGAATAAACAAGATTGATGGTCCCCTAGCTAGACTGACCAAGAAAAAGAAAGAAAAAACCCAAATAAGCACAATCAGAAACACAAAAGATGAAGTCACATCTGACCCTGAAGAAATACAAAAGATCATCAGAGACTACTATGTACACTTGTATGGAAACAAACTTGAATACCTCAAGGAAATGGAGGACTTTCTGTCATCACACAACCTGCCTAGGTTAACACAAGAAGAAATTGAGCATTAACAATCAAAGAAATTGACTATGTAATTAGAAAACTACCTACAAAAAACAGCCCTGGACCAGATGGCTTTCCAGCAGAATTCCACAAGACATTTAAGGAAGAACTGATTCCAATCCTACTGAAGCTATTTCAGGTGATTGAGAAAGATGGAACCCTCCCCAAATCATTTTATGAAGCTAACATCACATTGATACCCAAGCCAGGTAAAGATCCAACAAAAAAAGAGAACTCCAGGCCAATATCTTTGATGAACACAGACGCTAAAATTCTCAACAAGAGCCTAGCAAACTGGATTCAACAACACATCTCAAAAATCACTCATTATGACCAAGTAGGCTTCATCCCTGGGATGCAAGGCTGGTCCAACATTCACAAAACAATAAATGTAATTAAATACATCAACAGATGTCAAAACAAAAACCGAATGATTATATCATTAGATGCAGAAAAAGCTTTGGATAAAATCCAGCACATCTTGATAAAAACCCTCGAACATCTAGGCATACAGGGAACATACCTCAAAGTAGTAAAAGCCATCTACGAGAAACCCACAGCCAGCATACTCCTAAATGACAAAACTGGAACCATTTCCCCTGAAAACTGGAACAAGATAAGGATGCACACTCTCACCCCTCCTGTTCAATATAGTGTTGGAAGTCCTAGCTAGAGTAATCA
>NW_006953981.1:2742-3700 GCF_000164805.1 Carlito syrichta
CTCACCTCCCATATGACCCTGCAATCCCCCTACTGGGAATATATCCTGAAGAACTCAAATCACTGTATAAAAAAGATACCTTCACATGAATGTTTTTTGCAGCATTATTCACAATAGCAAGAACCTGGAACCAACCATGCTGTCCATCTAAAGAGGACTGGATTTAAAAAATGTGGTACATATACACGATGGAATACTATACAGCCATAAAAAAGAACAAAATCATGAATTTTGCAGCAACCTGGATGCAGCTAGAGTCTATAATACTAAGTGACCTCTCACAGAAACAAAGATGTGAGTATCACATATTCTCACTCATATAGTTGACCTTGATCATCCAATGCACCACTATAAGAAAATGACTGACAGTGCTGGGAAACTATGGGGGGGGGGGTTGGGACTAATGGTAGTAAACATCTGTCTGGTGACAGGGAGACACCTGTTATCAACAAGGTGGCCTAAATGAAGCATATTTGTATGCCTAACCCTTAACTGTATCCCACAATATCAAAATTAAAAAAAAATCGATTAAAAAAATAACCCAAGTGGAGCCATTTCCATGAAATTCTAGCTTCTGACTCTGTATATGAATTGAATCATTCACTAAAAATGAAATTTTTACAAGCTTTTCCTTTGCTCCTAGCTGAAGTTTCAAACCCCTGGATGCCAAGTGTTTTGCTGTTATCAATTAAGGCAGTCTTCTCAGATTTCTACAGGGTAATCGCCATAAGCTTGTGTTCTCTTCAGAAATAACATTTAGGATTATTGTTAGGGAAATAATCAAATAAAGCCCTGAAAAAATTGTTTCTAGGAGAAACTATGTTTGTCATGATAAAGAGGTACTCTCCATCAAGGGGTGCAATAGAAATTATGAATGTAAAGACCTTGCTAGTGACACATACTATCTAGAATCATTTGAAGTTGACTCAGAAATGACTACAGGTGCATCTTCCGGGAG
>NW_006953982.1:0-761 GCF_000164805.1 Carlito syrichta
AGTTAGGTCAGCAAGCTAACCAGCCATATAGTTAACTGAGCTAACTTGTGGGCCAACTCGTCAGTCAACTAATTAACCCAGCTAACTAGTCAGCCGACTAGTCAGTTAACGTGTTAAACCAGATAAGTCGTTGGCCAAATCATCAGCTAACAAGTTAAGTCACCTAGCTAACTCGTTACCCAACTAATTAAGACAGCTAGTTAACTGGTTTACCAAAAGTTAAAGGAGTTAGCTACTCATTAACCAACTTGTTAAGTAAGCTAGCTATCTCGTTAGCCAATTAGTTAAGTCAGCTTGCTCAGTCAGATAGCTAACTAGCTAGCTAGCTAAGTCAGCTAACTAAGGCAGATAGCTCACTAGTTAGTTAAATATTTAAGTCAGTTACTTAAGTCTGCTACCTAACTAGTTATCTAACTAGTTAACTCAGGTAGTTATTTAGAAAGCTAAATATTTAGCTAACTATTTAATTCAGGTAGTTAAGTCAGTTAGCTAACTAGTTAAGTCAGTCAGTAAAATCAGGTAGATAAGTAGTTAATTCTGCTAAGTCAGCTAGTAAAGTCAGCTTTCTAATTTATTTAGCTGGTTAAGACAGCTAGCTAGGTAATTAGCTAACTAGTTAAGTCAGCAAGTTGAGTCAGGTAGTTAGCTAGTTAACTAACATGTTAAGTCAGTTGGTTGAGTCAGCAGGTTAGCTAGTTAGCAAATGGGTTGAGTCAGCTGTTTGAGTACTCTAGCTAGCTAGTTAGCTAACCAGTTAAGTT
>NW_006953983.1:0-892 GCF_000164805.1 Carlito syrichta
TTTTGGGATTTTAGGACTCATGTAACCCAGATTCCTTATTCTTCCATAGTAAGAGGCCATGTAGTTTCCCATATATGAGTACTCCCATTATGCAAATTCCTGCTTAATTCTCAGCAATATACGAGATATTTCCTGATGAAAATAGAATTCCAGTTGTTTGGATATCAATAGAAAAACTTCCAAATAGTACCTGTTAACTGTAATCCAAGTATCCAGGTTCCCCTTAACAAGACATCGTAAAAATGTGGAATATCCTAAACCCAATATCAGAATTCCCACCAGCCTGACCTCAGGAAATTTCGGTATTTTGAGGTAAACTGAATTGAGGGATTCTCTCGCAAAATTGCAGTTGATACCAGGGGAACTGGATTATGGCCGAAGATGTTCATAAGAAACAAATGAAATTGTAGGTTCAGATCCTTGTTTACAACTATTGAAAAAACTGGAATCTTCTTGGATCTGTAATAAGAGATTTTAGGTATCCACACAGCAAGTAGCTCTGAAAAATGGAAGGACCTACAAGCCCAGATTCCTCATTAAACCTTATCAAGCGGCCATATAGGTTTTGACGATTGAGGAACACTGAACACGCATTCTCTTCTCGTTCTCAGCAAGATACCCTGATTTTCCCTGGCGATCTGGATTCCAAAATTCTGTATGCAAATAGAGAGATGCCCAGCTGTTTCCCAGGGACGTGGAATCCGAGATTCCTGGTTACCTTTAAAATATGTACTACATGCTTAACTACTTCAAAACCCACAGGCCATAACAAATAGATGCAGAAACGGAAGATTTAGTATTACAGGGTACATCTTAAGACAAGAGCTACACACAATATAGCGAGATGATGCCTTAGTCCTGTAATCTGGCTTTAGTTGTGCCAAGAAACACA
>NW_006953984.1:0-748 GCF_000164805.1 Carlito syrichta
ACATCTCCAAAATCCCTGCTGTAAGACTGTCAGATGGAGATAACAATGTGCTTTCTACAGGAAAACAGCAAGAAAAAGTCAATGAAATATCATGAATGACTTTCATCTACATGTTCCATTTTCTCTCGACATTTTACACCTCTTTTTTAATGTCAATTTCAAAGTCTCAGAAAACATATAACAAAAAGGTAATATAATATTAAAATATGGCACTTAAAATGTTTATAAATTTAAAAATTGGTATTTCTGGTTCATTTTCAGGTATTTTATTAGTATTTGAAAAAAGATGAGCCAGGCTTGGTGGCTCAGCCTATAATCCTGCGCCTTTGGGAGGCTGAGGTGAGTGGATTGCCTGAGCCCGCGGGTTCGAGACCCACCTGGGCAGCGAGACCTAATCTCTACAATAAATCAAAAAATCAGCCGGGTGTGGTAGCGCATGCCTGTAATTCCAGCTACTTGGAAGGCTGAGGCGGAAGGATCGCCAAAGCCCAGCAGGTGGAGGCTGCCGTGGCTGGGAGCGGCCACTGCACTCCAGTCTGGGCGACAGAGTGAGACTCCAACTCAAAAAAAAAAGAAAAAAGAAAAAAGATTAGAAAAAACTCACTAAAAACAAAATAGTTTTAGTCTTATTTTCTAATCTTCTTGCCTTATCATTTGATGTATTTTGGTTCTCAATATATAGTCTGTCCACCTTGTTCATTAAATCATATATACACACATGCACATATATGTATATGTATATAAATAA
>NW_006953985.1:0-688 GCF_000164805.1 Carlito syrichta
CATAATTATCTTGGCAGGGCTCAGTGGCTCAGCCTGCATTCCCTGCACTTTGGGAGACTGAAGTGAGTGGATTGCCTGAGACCACAGGTTCAAGACTAGCCTGGGCACCTTGGCGAAACCTCATCTCTACAATGAATCAAAAATTAGCCAGGCATGGAAGCCCACATCTGTTCTGACTACTTGAAAGACAGAGGCAGAAGAATCGCCAGAGTCCAACAGGTAAACATTGGGGTGGCCATGAATGTGGTACTGTACTCCAGCCTGGGGACAGAGTGAGGCTCCAACTCAAAACAAAAAATAATCTTATTGGAATACTCCCATTGCCATATCAGTTAGAACCTTTTATCTTCACTGTCTCTTCTTACCTAGAGCATATGCCAACTTGGCAAATATGTGTTGTAATTTTCAGGGGCTGTTGACATTTAGGGATGTTTCCAGAGAAGTAGAAATGCCTGGACAGATTTTGTGTAAAAATGTGACTTTAGAAAACCAGAGAGGAGCCGGGCTTGGTGGCTCAGTCTGTAATCCCATGCTTTTGGAGGCTGAGGTGAGTGGATTGCCTGAGCCTGTGGGTTTGAGACCTGCCTGGGCAACTTGGCGAGACCTCATCTCTACAATAAATCAAAAAATTAGCTGTGCTTGGGTAGCATGTGCCTGTTTTTCCAGCTATTTGGAAGACTGAGGTGGA
>NW_006953986.1:0-642 GCF_000164805.1 Carlito syrichta
GGTGCTGGGTCTTGCTCTCCATGTGGCCCAACTTTGTGTTCATCTTGACCTGGACTGATCCCAGCTCTGCTCTGTCGTCCTCCACGGCAGCCTCCAGCAGGTTCTCTTGCTTGTTGACCAGAGGCTCACATCGACAGCCATTTATTGGTGCCTGCATCACCTTCCCGTCCTTGCCCCAGTACAGCGTGCAGAGCCGGTAAGCTCTGAACTCGTGGGGCGGGGGCAGGGATGAGCAGCGGTCATCGTGAGCGTGCAGGTTCTTCTGGCGTCCAGGCTGTTGGTCGGCTGGCGGGGTGGGGTCAGAAACTGCTGACACCTTGGGCCTTGACTTTCTCCTCCTGTTCTCCTTGGCTCTGGGCTCTGGGGACGCTGAGAGGAAATCTCTGGCCTCTTCTTCTCTGAGCACAGCCTGTTCCCTGCTGGGGGTGTCTCCTGCCTAGACACTGCTCTTGCTTTGTGCCACCTCATCTCTTGGCACCAACTGGGCCTTCTGCTCCTCCTTGAGCCTCTCCCTCTTTTTCCTCAGGCTTTCCCAGGACTGAAGCGCAAGACCTGGGGAGCTTTGGAGAGAAGAGCACCCTCCAGATTGTTGTGGTATCGGGCCGTCTCCAGCAGAGTCTGGACTGCATTATTCACAATGGT
>NW_006953987.1:0-4194 GCF_000164805.1 Carlito syrichta
AGTTTCGTACTTTTGGATGTTTGTAGTATTGTGTAACAGCCTTTGAGATGTTTTTCCTACAGGATTTGAACATTGCTTTTGCTAAGATCATAATCAATTTTCCAGAATTTTCAATGATCTAAATTTTTATAGTCATGCTAGGCCCAAATACTTACTACTGTGTAAAACTTCATGTTATTTTGGTTTATATATATATTGGGCCCCGAATTTTCCTTTTTCTGTGTGCCTCATTTTAAAAGCCTGGTGATTAAAAGTATCAGATTAATCAGATACTTTGTTGCAGAGTAAAGCATTATGTCTTAGGTAGAGAAAATACTGGGGGAGTCAATGGAAATACTCTTTTAAAAATAAAAATTGGATTAAAATATAAAGGGAATGTGATTTTATATTTACTTCAAATATATAAGGGATACTTTTCTCTAAGAATTGCAGATCTGTGACATTTAATCAAAATTAACAAGCAGAAAATACAGAGTGCACCAAGAAAATGTACACAAATTTTAATACTGGAATAAGATATATTAAATTACATTTCTGTTTATTTTCTAAAATCTTTAATATTTATTATGCATTCTGCCTTCTGAGTAGCAATTAGGTACACTGAATCTCAAGGTTCATTTATCTAAGAATGATATATCTCTGGAATCTCAACAAATTTCAATTTAGGCAGAATAAAACATACAGAATTTATGTGAGAAACACTGTGGTTGTCAATTCTGAAGGCAGAATTATACCATGTATTCCAACGTATTCAAAGGAAAAGGAGTTGTCATTGGAGTATTATACAATTATTAAAAATCAATCACTGCATAATGAACATTTTCAGACCCAACACTGAATTGTAACCATTTTTTTTTGAGTTGGAGTCTCACTCTGTCACCCAGACTGGAGTGCAGTGGCTGCTCCTGGCCACCGCAGCCTCGACCTGCTGGGCTCCAGTGATCCTTCCACCTCAGCCTTCCAAGTAGCCGGAATTACAGGCGTGCGCTACCACACCCAGCTGATTTTTTGATTTATTGTAGAGATGAGGTCTTGCTGCCCAGGCGGGTCTCGAACCCACGGGCTCAGGCAATCCACTCACCTCAGCCTCCCAAAGGCACGGGATTACAGGCTGAGCCACCGAGCCTGGCTTGTAACCATTTTTAAAGTAAAAAATAAAAAATAAAAAAATTGTATTAAACAGATAAAGTCAGATGCATGTTTACAGCTTTCATTTATTTATTTATCTATTTATTTTATTTTTTTAAAAATGTGGGTTACAAATCAGAGTTAGATATACAAACATTGATTATACAAGGTCCCTTGTTGACGTGGTATGCCCCTCCCTTACTTAGCAGTATCCGTCCACTGCCAATGTCACCTGTCCCCCTAAACAGTTTTCCACTACTGCCAATCACTTTCTTACAGCACTATAAGTGATCCAGTTCAGCTCATGAATGAGAACATATGGAACTCTGTTCTTTGTTTCTTTGATAAATCACTGAAAATGACAGATCTCATA
This sequence comes from Carlito syrichta, assembly GCF_000164805.1. Classification (NCBI taxonomy): domain Eukaryota; kingdom Metazoa; phylum Chordata; class Mammalia; order Primates; family Tarsiidae; genus Carlito; species Carlito syrichta. Next base: position 1,502 of record NW_006953987.1, read on the forward strand.
TCCAAACATTCTACAAACTCCTTCTATCTGTCCTTATTTATGACTGCATAATAATGCACTGTGTATCTACCACATTTATTTTATCCATTCCAGCTTTGATGGGCAACATGATTCGTACCATGTTTTATTGCAAGTGTGATTAGAGCCGCAAAAAACATACTGATTCAGGTATCTTTTGGAAAAATGATTTGTGTTCCTCAAGGTAAGTTCTCATCAGGGAAATTACTGAGTCACATGGTAGGTCAATATCTTGTCCCTTTACAAACCACCACACTGTTTTCCAAAGTGTTGCTCTTCTTTTCAGTCCACTCTCAGTGTAGAAGCATTTATTTCTTCCCAAATCATTACCTGCATCTGTTATGAAATGTTTTATTAATGATGGCCAGTCTTACAGGGGATTTGTGGTATTTGAAAGTGGTTTCATTTCCTTTTCTTTGATGAGGAGTGAGTCTGAGCAATTTTCATGTGTCTCCTGACTGCCCGTATCTGTTCTTATGAAAAGTGTCCAATCACGTATTTTGCACACTTTTCAAAGGGAATGTTTGTCTGATTTTTATGAATGTTTGAGTTTCTTGTAGATCCTAGATCTAATGCCTCTTAACAGATATATAGGTGGAGAATCATTTTTCCCATTCTTTTGTCTGTCTCCCTGCCCTTCTGACGGTTTCTTTTGTTTTGCAGAAGTATATTACTTTGATGAGATCCCACTTGTCTTACTTACGTCTTAAGGCACGGGTATTTAGGGTCTTGAAGAGGAATTCGTTTCCGGTTCCAGGTTCCCTAAGCGTTTTCTAAGACTTTTATAATTTGTTTTTACGTTTAGGTCTTTGATCCATATAGAGTTAATGTATATGGTGATGGATGGGTGTCATGTTTCAATCTAGTGCATTTTCTCAGTCTTTTTAAAGCACCATTTACAGAAATATGTACTCCATTACCCCAGTGGATCTCGGAGGTTTTTACAAAGATGAGTTGATTGAGGAATTGAGAATTTTCATTCTCTGTCCTGATCCATTGTCCTATGGACCTATTCTTGTAACAATACCAGGCTGTATTGATTACTGTGAACATATAGTAAAATTTGAAGTCTGGAACTGCGATAGCTCCTGCTTTGTTTCTTTTGATCAGTCTTTTGGATATTCATGATGGTTTATGGTTTCATAAGAATTCTCTTTGTAATTTCTAGGTCTGAGAAGAATCATATTAACTTAATGGTTATTTCATTGAATCTTTAGATAGACTAAAAGGCTAATTTTTACAGTAAAAGAGGTAAGTAAAGTCAGGGAAACAAGCATGTCAAATTGTCATTGATGACATCAGTCTCAGAACTTTGACATCATAATGGGAGGGACCTTGACTACTGAGCAATCCTTAGGCTTCATGCACTTGTGTACAATGATCTGCCAAATGCAGTAGACACGTTGGATTTCATTCCAAAACAGTGAAGATTACCACATGTTCACATGGTGAACACAACCAAAAATTTCTCCAGGGGTAAGTGACCATTCAACAATCCGCTAAAGGAGGTACTCTTTTATTTTTATTTTTTTAAAGCAGTCTTAATTGAGAGGACTGAGAAACTCCCAAACTGGGAGGTGACCTGAGGGAGTTGCCCACGAGGTAGTCTTTTATTATTATGATCAATGAGTCCTGTTGGAGCTTGGATGTAGCATTACCAAATAATATTTTAGCACTTTCTTTAGTTTAGAAACTTTTGGATGTTTTTTTATTTTGTAACAGCATTTGAGCAGTTTTTCCTACAGGATTTGAACATTGCTTTTGCTAAGATCATAATCACTTTTCCAGAACTTTTAATTATCTATATTTTTAAACTAATGCAGAGCCCAAATATTACTACTTTATAAATCTCCATGTTATTTTGGTTGATACATATTGGGCCCCAATTTCTCCTTTTTCTGTGTGCCTCATTTTAAATGGTTGGTGATTAAAAGTATCAGATTAATCGGGTACTGTGTAGCAGAGTATAGCATCATGTCTTAGGTAGAGAAAATATTAGGGGATTCAATGGAAATACACTTTTAAAAATATAAATTGGGTTAAAATATAAAGAGAATGTGAATACTTTTCTCTAAGGATTGCATATCTGTAACATTTAATCAAAATTAACAAGAAGAAAATACAGAGTGCACCAAGAAAATTTACACAAATTTTAAGAATAAAAAAGCTGTATTAAATTATGATACTGTTGTATTTTTAAAATTTTTATGATATATTATACATTCTGCCTTTTGAATATCACTTAGGTACACTGAATCTTAAGGTTAAGTTTTCTAAGAATGATGTAGATTTGGAATTTCAACAAGTATTAATTTAGGCACAACAAAACATTCAGAATTTATGTGTAAAACACTGTAGTTGTCAACTTGAAGGCAGAATTATAAGATTTATTCCAACATTTTAAAGGTAAAAGGAGTAATCATGGGAGTATTATACAATTCTTAAAAAATCAATCCCTGCATTTTGAACATTTCTAGGCCCAAACCTAAATTGTAACCATTTTTACGGTAAAAAAAAATTAAAAATAGAAGAAACAAATAAAGTCATTTGAATGTTTTACAGCTTTTATTTATTTAATTGTTTATTTTAATTTTTTTAAATGTGGGTTACAACTCAGAGTTAGATATACAACCATTGATTATGCAGTGTCCCTGGTTGATGAGGTATGCCCCTCC
>NW_006953988.1:0-740 GCF_000164805.1 Carlito syrichta
CTAGGAATACCAAGGTAATTGATAGTTGTCAATAACAGAAACGGTTTCCCAGAGGAAGATTGTCAAGGCAGAGGAGAGAGGTTAAAGATCTTTAAAACCTGATGTGGTGAACATAAACATGGGAGGGAGGAAGCCCTGCTGGAGAACTTTCAGTGAATAATGTGTACTCAATTCCTGCTTAGGTTACAGACCTTAACTCAGCCTAATTCCAATGCTGTGAGCTAAACACTCATTTCCTCCCTCCCCCCACTTTTTTTGAGTTGGAGTCTCACTCTGTCACTCAGGCTGAAGTGCAATGGCACACTCATGGTCACCCCAGCAGTGACCTGCTGGACTCCGGCAATCCTCCCACTTCAGCCTTCCAAGTAGCTGGGACTACAGGTACACACTACCACATCTGACTAATTTTTTATTTACTGTACAGATGAGATCTTGCCAAGTTGCCTGGGCTTGTCTCGAAACCACGGACTCAGACAATCCACTTGCCTTGGCCTCCCAAAGTGCTGGTATTACAGGCTAAACCAAGAGCCCCATCTCCTTTTCTGCACTGTCATGTGTGATTTGCATACTGTGAGGATTAATTCTGCCTATCTCTTGTCCAAAAGAGTTCTGCCCACCTCCACCCAATACTACATAAATGCAAACCCAAAGGACTAGTGTGTAGACAAAAAAAAATGAGTGTAGATTTAAGACAGTTTTGTCAGCTATAAGAAAACTGCAGAAATATAATTAAGCAATAT
>NW_006953989.1:0-720 GCF_000164805.1 Carlito syrichta
GTTATCAGAGGTATCTCATAGTGGCAATCAAGCTTGCCTAGAGTAAAGGGAATTTACAAGGCCTAAGACATCATGCATTGGGCAAGGACTGTGAAAGTCATGAAATTTTTAATTACAAACATTATAACAGCTCATAGGGAGAGCAGGTGGAGATTCAATCTTCCAGTAAATTAGACACTTTCTACAGGGAAGCCAAGGATCCCGAAGCTACCCACTGGAAATGGGAGATAAGGGGAGATAAACGCTCCATTAGGTCTAAGGAATGTCATTTGGGAGGGTGCTGGAGAATAGAATCCTTGTCATGCCCTTCTCTAGGGCCTATGATAATGTTGGTGCACATTAATGGCTCTCTGTGTAACAGGATCTCCAAGACATCCACAGGTGGTCGACAAGGAAGTCACAGCAGTCATGTGCAACATCTCCAAGAAAAGGATTTAAGCCAGGACTCTGGAGGGCTACGACGCCACACTCACCTAGAGTGTAGGCCCACTCCTTGTCTATGGGGGGTGAAATTTTCTCAAATAAATCTTTTTTTCTCTCACCTCTGTGTGTCGCAATTCTTTGCAATTTACTCAGATCTCTGGGTTGCCAGAGCGCACCTCCAGCTTGCCAGTCTGGGCAATGCTGCATGCCTCATATCTCCACCCTCACCTGGTCTGTCTCTACCCTAACATTTTTGGAGGTCCCACAAGATCTGTCTCTGTCTCTCTCTCTTTCTTA
>NW_006953990.1:0-699 GCF_000164805.1 Carlito syrichta
TTGGCCTACAGAAGAAGTCCCATGAGAGCCTGTCAACAAACTGGAAACCCTGGAATTCTGGTATTGTGGTTCAGTTCAAGTTCAAAGGCCTCAGAAGCCAGTGTGCAACACTAAGTTGGAAATTGAAGGCGTGAGATCCCAGAGCCTCCTGGTGTAAGTCATGAAGCCTAAAGAATGGGAATCCTGGAGTTCTGTTTTTCAAGGACTGGATTGGAAGAGTGTATCCCAGCTCTAGAAGACAGAATGCACACCTCCTCTCTGTTTGTTTGTTTTTTTCTCCAAGTCCCAAAAGATAGAATAGTGTCAGCCCACCTTAAGGGTGAATCTTTCCCATCTATTTTTCTCAGACTCACAGGCTGATCTCCTCCCAAAATATACTTACAGACACACTCCAAAATAATATTTTATCATGTGTTTACATGTTTCTTTTTTTTTTTTTTTGAGACTGAGTACAGTGGTACGCTCCTGGCCACCACAGCCTTGCCCTACTGGGCTCAGGCGATCCTTCTGTTTCAGCCTTCCAAGTAGCTGGAACTATAGGCACGTGCTACCACGCCTGGATAATTTTTGATTTATTGTAGGGACAAGGTATTGCCAAGCTGCCCAGGGGAGTCTCGAACTCGCAGCTCAGCAATTCACTCATCTCGACCTCCCAAACACTGGGGATTATAGGATGAGCTACCGAGCTCAGCCTACATA
>NW_006953991.1:0-3962 GCF_000164805.1 Carlito syrichta
CAACCCATGATAAACACTGTTTCATTCTCTATATTTATGTAAGCGAGCCTTTGAAAAAATTTTTTTATGAGGACAGTTTTCGGCCAAAAACTGTGGAACACTCAGTGCAGTGCACGTAGGTGCGTTGTCATGGTCGAAGAACCAGTCACCTGTTTGCCACAACTCGGGAATTTTCTTCTCTAAAATGTGACTCTACTTTTTCAAAACTTCCAGCTAAAAACTTTGGTTAACTGTTTGACCCAGAGAAACAAATTCCAAGTGTACTACAAGAGACCTGTCTTTCAAAAATAATTCTGAGATGTGTGTGTGTGTGTGTGTGTGTGTGTGTGTGTGTGTGTGTATGCTTTCACCTCCAGATCTGTCAGTGTTGCAAAAAATTGCAGTATCTTCTTTTTTAAGGAAGAATAAGGTTCCATTCTGTGTGTGTGTGCGCGCGCGCGCGTGTGTGTGTATGTGTGCGCGCATGTCACATTCTCTATATCCATTCACCACTCAATGGATACTTTGGTGTTTCCATATCATGGCTATTGTGAATAATGTTGCAATGAACACAGAAGTACAGATGTCTTTAATGGGTGATGATTACATCTCCTTTGGGTATTTACCTAGAAGAAGAGTTGGTGGGTTATATGGCAATTCTGTTTTTAATTTCTTTAGGAACCTTTGAACTGTTTTTCCTAATGATTATATCAATCTACTTTCCCATCAACAATGTACTAGGGTTTCCTTTTCTTCACACATTGCCAGCATTTGTTATCTCTTATGTTTTTGATAATAATCATCCTTAAGAGTATGAGACATATTCTTGCAAATCGGATCCAAAAATATATCTCAAATATCATCCACTATGGCCAAGTAGGCTTCAACTCCAGGATGCAGGGCTGGTTCAACATTTGCAAGACCATAAATGTAATTAAATACAGCAACAGATGTAAAAACAAGAGCCACATGATAATATAATTAGATGAAGAAAAAGCTTTTGATAAAATCCAGCATCCCTACTTGATAAAAATCCTCAAACACCTAGGTATAGAAGGAACATACCTCAAAATAGTAAGTGCCATCTATGATAAACCCATAGCTAACACATTGCTAAATGGACAGAAACTGGAAACATTTCCCCTGAACACTGGAACAAGACAAGGCTGTCCATTCTTGCCCCTCTTGTTCAATATTCTGTTGGAAGTCCTAACTAGGGCAATTAGACAAGAGAAGGAAACCAGAGGTATTCAAATAGGAAAAGAGGAAGTTAAATTACCCTTCTTTGCTGATGATATAATTCTATACCTTGAAAATCCAAGAGAATCTGTCAAAAACTTGCTTGCACTGATAAAGGACTTTGCCAAAGACTCAGGGTACAAATAAATGGGTAAAAGACAGTTTCATTGTTACACACCAACAACAAACAGACAGAAACCCAAATAAAAAGCACAATTCAATTCACAATAGTCACACACACACAAAAAAACTTACCTCTGTATCTTCCTAACCAGAGAAGTGAAAAACCTTTACAATGAGAATTACAAAACACCACTCCAAGAAATCCAAGAAGACATAAGCAAATGGAAAAATATTCCATGCTCATGGATAGGAAGAATCAACATTGTTAAAATGTCCATCCTGACAAAGGCAATCTAGAGATTTAATGCAATACCCATTACATTACCAGCATCATTCTTCTCAGACCTAGAAATGACAATACAGAAATTCATATGGAAACATAAACAACCATGAATAGCCAAAACAATCCTTAGCAAAAGAAAGAAATCAAGAGGTATCACTTCCAGACTTCAAACTTTACTATGAGGCTGCAGTATTCAAAACAGCCTGGAATTGGTACAAGAACAGGCATATAAACCAATGGAACAGGATAGAGATTCTGGAAGCAAAACCTCAATTTCTCAAGCAACTCATCTTTGACAAAGCCTCCAACAACAACCACTGGGGAGAGGAGAACCTATTCAGTAAATGGTGCTGGGAAAACTGGCTGATCACATGTAGAAGATTGAAACAGAACACCCTACTATCACCATACACAAAAATTAACTCTAAATGGATTAAAGACCTAAACGTAAAACATCAAAGTATAAGAATCTTACAAAACGCAGGAGACGCCCTTATGGAAATTGGAGCTGGAAACCAATTCCTGATCAGAGCCCTAAGTGCCCATACCATAAGAAATAAGATAGACAAGTTGGACCTCATCAAACTGACAAGCTTCTGTAAAGCAAAAGAAACCATCAAGAGATCAGGGAGACAGCCCACAGAATGTGAAAAAAAAATTGCCAACTGTATATCTGGCAAAGGCCTCACATCTTGAATCTACAAGGAACTCAAACATGCTGAAAGGAAAAAAACAAACAGTCCCATTAAAAAGTGGGCAAAAGACATGAATAGACACTTCTCGATAGAAGACACACGGGCAGCCAACAGACACATGAAAAAGTGCTCAGCCTCACTCATCATCAGAGAAATGCAAATCAAAACCACATTGAGACACCACCTATCCCTAGTAAAAATGACCATCATTAATAGAACAAACAGCAAGCATGCTGGCGAGGATGTGGAGAAAAAGGAACACTTCTACACTGTTTTTGGTAATGCAAAATAGTGCAACCTCTTTGGAAGACAGTGTGGTGATTTCTGAAAGAACTAGAAATTGACCTTCCATATGACCCAGCAATCCCCCTATTGGGAATATACCTGTAGGAACTCGAGTCATTCTACCAAAAACCAGCATGTCTGTTGCAACTCTATTCACAATAGCAAAAACATGGAAACAACCATGCTGCCCATCGAAGATGGACTGGATAAATAAATGTGGTACATATATACAATGGAATATTATACAGTCATAAAGGACACACATATGGACTTCACAGCAACTTATATGAATTTAGAGTCAATCATATTCCATGATCTATCACAGAAACAAAGAAGAGAGTACCATATGTTCTTATACATAAGCGGACCTTGAATAATTATCATAATACTATAAGGAAAGGATTGGCAGTAGTGGGAAACTGCCAGGGGAGGGGCACTGGGACTTGCAGTTAAGTGAAACTGCTAGCATAGGGAGGGGCACACCTCAATAACAAGGTACCTGTAGAATCAACATTTGTGTACATAACCCTGAATTGTTCCCTGCATCTTTAAAATTAAAAAAATAGTGTGAGACACTATCTCATTCGTGGTTTGAATTTGCAATTCCCGGTTTACTAGTAATGCTGAGCACTTTTTCATAAACCTGCTGGTTATTTAAATGTCTTCTTTGGAAAAATGTCTGTTCAGGACCTTTGCCCATTTTCAAATTTGTTTCTTATTTTTCTATTGAGTTTTAAGAGTGCTTTGTGCATTTTATATATTAACATCCTGTCAGATAAGTGGTTTACAAATATTTCTTCATAACTCATAGACTGCATTCTTATTTCATTTGTGCTTATTTCTTTGCTGTGCAAAAACTTTTTAGTCTGATGTAGTTCCATGTATTTAGCTTACTTTTGTAGCCTGAGCTTCTGGTGTGATATCCAAAAAACCATTGTCAAGACTAATGTCAAGAAGCTGAAAGGCAAATTTTGTAAGGAAAAACTGTTATCTTACTGTCCTATTTTGCATTTCTCTGATTACTATTGAGATCAAATATCTTGTATGCTTCTCGCTTAATCATAATTATTTTATGAATTGTCAGTCTATATCTTTCATATATTTTGAATGGCTACCTTTGTCACCACTCTCATAGCACACAGTTACTTGGGTTTCTAGTGACTCATTTAGAGTCCATGCTTGCCTCCGTATGTACATTTCTAAATGAAAAAACTACTTATTCTTGCTCATTGCTCTCATAAAATCACAACTTCTTACTGTTCAGTACAGCACATGTGGAACATAATCTCTTTCACTTGTCTCCTCTGATGATGCTTCTTCTATATGCATTCAGCTCTTCATCAATATGTCATACCTTA
>NW_006953992.1:0-791 GCF_000164805.1 Carlito syrichta
TTTGTAACAGCATTTGAGCAGTTTTTCCTACAAGGTTTGAACATGGCTTTGCTAAGATCATAATCACTTTTCCAGAACTTTAATTATCTATATTTTTAAACTAATGCAGAGCCCAAATATTACTACTTTATAAATCTCCATGTTATTTTGGTTGATATATATTGGGCCCCAAATTCTCTTTTTTTCTGTGTGCCTCATTTTAAATGGTTGGTGATTAAAAGTATCAGATTAATCGGGTACTGTGTAGCAGAGTATAGCATCATGTCTTAGGTAGAGAAAATATTAGGGGATTAAATGGAAATACTCTTTTAAAAATATAAATTGGGTTAAAATATAAAGAGAATGTGAATACTTTTCTCTAAGGATTGCATATCTGTAACATTTAATCAAAATTAACAAGAAGAAAATACAGAGTGCACCAAGAAAATTTACACAAATTTTAAGAATAAAAAAAGCTGTATTAAATTATGATACAGTTTTATTTTTAAAATTTTTATGATATATTATACATTCTGCCTTTTGAATAGCACTTAGGTACACTGAATCTTAAGGTTCAGTTTTCTAAGAATGATGTAGATTTGGAATTTCAACAAGTATTAATTTAGGCAGAACAAAACATTCAGAATTTATGTGAAAAACACTGTAGTTGTCAACTTGAAGGCAGAATTATAAGATTTATTCCAACATTTTAAAGGTAAAAGGAGTAATCATGGGAGTATTATACAATTCTTAAAAAATGAATCCCTGCATTTTGAACATTGCTAGGCCCAAACGTAAATTGTAACCATTTT
>NW_006953993.1:0-716 GCF_000164805.1 Carlito syrichta
ACCTATCATCTATTTATATACCTATGTCATCTACTACCTATTAGCTATCAATCTATATAGCAACCTATCTGTTTAATCTATTATCTATCTATTACTTATTTACCTATCTATCATCTATTTGTAATCTATCTGCCTACCTACTTACCTATCCATCATCTATCTATTATCTATCCTTTTTCTACCTACCTATCATCTATCTATCTACCTATCTCTATATAATCTATTTATCTACCTGCCTATCATCTATTTATATACCTATCATCTATTTACCTACCTATTATCTACCTCCTATCTATCTAATCTATGATCTATCTATCATCTATCTACCTGAATCTATCTACCTACCTATCAATGTATCTATGATCTGCCTATCTATAGATCCATCTATCCATCTATCATCTATCTTTGTGCCTATCATCTATCTATGTACTTATCTATCTATCATCTGTCTACCTATCTATATGTCAGCCTTCCTGGGAGGGTCAACTGGAGAAGGGGATTCAACTCCCCCAAATTTGTAGGAAATGCTGATGGTATTAAGGGATTATTGTTGACATCTAATTTTAAATCACATATATCTATATATAGACAGATTGATAGATTTATATATCTATCTATTATCTATCTGTCTATCTACCTATTATCTATCTACCTATCTACTTATCATCTATCTACCTGTATATATATCATTTATTTATATACCTACCTATCATCTA
>NW_006953994.1:0-5658 GCF_000164805.1 Carlito syrichta
TGACCCCGATGACCTGTGGGATTCTCTGCTTTGTTGGAGGCTGCGTCTGCTGTGGCCGTGGGGGCTGCTCATTGGTTCCCACGGGCAGTTCAAATCGCCGGTGCATGAATTTACACGAGGGTCCCCCCGGGCACAATCCCACGAAGTAATTCACACAGATGACTCTCTGCGTGTGCCGATGCCTACACAGGAGACCATGCTTGCAGAAGCCGCGGTTGTACCAAGGGCAGTCTTTGATCTTGGACTCAGGGTCGATGTGCAGGAAGGGGCACTCCTTGTTGCTACACTCCCCGAACTTGGAGTAGAAGTAGCACTCAGGCATCTTGGTCATGTCATACTCGTGTAAGAACTCGCACTGGTCCCCTTTCTTGCACAGCTCTCGCAGCCAGTGTTTGCACACAACTGTCTTCTCGCCACTGATGTGGCGAAATGGGCACACGCCCCCTTTGCCACAGGCAGCTTTCAAAAAGAATTCACAGACAACAGCCCCCGACTTGTCCATGCTGGGGAAGAGCAGCAGCTGCGCCCCGAGCTGTTGCTCCACCGCGATCTCCAAGTCGAACCTGATGTGGTCCACGCTGGCGATGAGTTCCTGCATGGTGGCGGCGGCGGCCCCCCGGCCCGGCTCCCCCTCAGGTCTCTGGCCGCCCTCACACCTCTACCCGCCGCCCGCCCCGCAGCTCGCAGAACTCCTCCCCCTCGTCTCGCCGCCGCTGCCGCCGCCCGAGGGATGCCCTGCATCATCTTTTTGATGATGTTGACTTTTAATATTTCCCAACTCTAGTGCAGGTAGCTGAATTTGTAAGTAGAAATTAAGCCACACTTACTTGTTTCAGTTGACAACGCTTCATCTTTTTGAAGAAATACATGATGTCGTTTTTGGAACATATTCCATATAACTGGTTGTATAACAAGAAAACTATTTTTCCTAGTACAAATATCAGCATCTCTTTGATTAGAGATGCATACATGAAGTTTAAGATTATAATTGCCATTTCCATTTCTTATAGCATTAATTGATCTGTTAAGAATTCGTTTACATCAGGCATGAGATAATCAGCCAGCATATATACTAAAATACTCATGGCCTTAGTCTTTAAAAATGAAATAAGCCAATTTGTGGAAAACATAATAAATATTCTGGTAGTTTCAGTCTAACTTATGCTATGACTGACTCTATCTTGAAAAGTTAACCTTTTAGAAGTCAACTGTTACTTAAGTTAACTAGACAGGAATGAGTCTTGTCAAGGAGTGTGTGACATGGCAACTGGTGTTATTTTTGACTCAAAAGTCTTTGATTTTTCAAACAAGATCAGTGGTCACATGGGTTCCTAGTGCAAACGTCAGAGGTGGGGAGAGGAAGTGAGACTCTCATATGCTAATGGGTATGTATGACTAAGGGGAAGTATGACTAAGGGGACAAGATACCACTATGCAATATCACAAAAGACTATACAAAAAGAATTTTTACACAATTCTGAATATGAAAATGAATCATTTTCAAGTTCTAATTCTGTAGTGGACTGAATAAGGGTTTTTCTAATAATGGTAACTGTGGCCTGGAACCTGTGAAATTTACCTTCTGTGGCAAAAGGGCTTTAGCAAGTGTGATCAAGTTTAAGATATTCACGTTGGGGGATTCTCCTGCATATCTATCTGGAGCCTAATGAAATCATAAGTGTCCTTCTGCAGGGGAGGCAGAGAGAGAGACTTGAGTCCAGAAGAGGAAGAAGCTGATGTTAGCCTGGGATAAGGGAGAAAGGAATTTGGGAAGTGGGGGCCTGAGCCAAAGAATAATGTGGGCTCTGGAAGTAGGAAAAAGCAGGACTCATCAATTCTGCAGCTCTAACTGCCAAACTTGGGTTAATTATACACAATTAAATAGTAAGGAACCTTTATAAAGTCAGAGTGTCCTTACTAGACAAATATAACACATATTGGATGCTGTCATCTCAGAATGCCTCACCTGGCATCCTAATCTAGAACTAGCCCTCGTATCCCGTTAAAGGCATACAACTGTGGCTCTCGCCTCTTAGCTCTCTTGGCTGTTTTTACAAAGTTGGTGTGCATGTCATATAGAGAATCCACACACATGAAATGGGAATTGAGAAATAGAATCTACTGTCTGAGTTGTTTTGCTTAGATGCTCACTCGTGTTGGGTCCAATCTGGATCTCTGAGAGACCTACCTTCCAGGTTTTCTGTTGAAGCCAGAGTGAACAGTGAAGCCTGGATAATAGGGCCTGAGAATGCTGACTGGGCATGACAAACTGTAAAGTTTGAGTGGAGATTCAGGGTTTTAGGAATGATGTAGTATTTCAAGGATTTGGTAATGTTTTTCATTGGTGGGCTCAGGATGGGGCTGAGGACTCTTGAGTGGGTGGTTGAACTACCTGTTAAGAAAGGAGCAGTTAAGATAGTGGGTGAAGTTGAGGGTGCAGTTTTTCCAACTTAGATGGGCAGTAAGGGGGAGATGCAGACATGAGGGTAGTATAAGAGTTTTGAAGACAAAATTAGTATCCTGACATTGACCTTGAACAGGAGGGGGCACCAGGAAGCCTGTCTTACTGGGAAATGACAAAAAACACACGGGACAGAGAGAACAGAATTATGTGGGACTGAGGAAAACAGAGAGCCAGGAGAGAGTGGAGGATGACAGGGTACCTGGGCTGGGGTTGATCTGCAGTGTGGGGAACCTTTTACTTCTTTGTTGGCTTATCAGAGTGAACATACAATGAGGCCACAGGGAAAAGTGCAAGTGCAAGTGAACAGACTGCTAGATGTAGTTACAGTCTGGACCAGTTGTTCTTGGTTCACCCAGGATGAACCCCAACCATTACAGGATGGACACTGCTCTTCTCATTTAGCCTTGGTGTTTGGTGGGTCTGATAGAAGCCAGGTCATGATGAGAAGTTTTGGTTACCTGGTTTCTTACTGCCCCATATTCAGACTCTGTCTCTCAAAAGGCCTAGAAGCTTGTCAGGACCACTTCTTTCATTGTTGATAATGTGTGGTCTTGCTCAACTCTACGAGTCTTCACTGAACTCCCTTGTTGAGTTCTGACAGAAGCTCTCCAAGCACCTCTTTAAAAAAAGTTTATTTTTGAGTTGGAGTCTCACTCCATCACCCAGGCTGGAGTACAGTGGCACGATCATGGCCACCCCAGCATAGACCTGCCTCAGCCTTCCAAGTAGCCAGAACTACAGGCATGTGCTACCATGCCTGGATAATTTTTTATTTATTTAGAGACAAGGTCTTTACAAGTTGCCCAGGCTGGTCTCGAACCCACGGGATTAGGCAATCGACTTACCTTGGCCTCCCAAAGTGCTGGGATTATAGGCTGAGCCACCTAACTGAGCCTCCCAAGCACCTCTTAACTTCCTACCATGGCCAGAAGGAGATAAAAGGTGGAATAGTGTGTCCTTTTTGGAGAAAAGTATTTCCAGGGCGCCTCTTAGTGTTGGATTACTACAAATTTCATAGATTTGGCAGATCCCTGGATGGTCAGACATCTGGATAGTCTCTGAGATTATCAAATTCTCACACTTTACTCTAGACTGCTGATGACTAGAGTTGAGCCTATCAGGGCTGTCCTTCTCATCGTGGGTGTCATTGTCATTGGTCATTCACTTGCACCCTTTGGCACATGCTATGTTACTCAGAAGTTCAGAGTAATTGCCATTTCTTGTTTATCATCACCAGTAGAATAGATTAATGTGAAGTTCTACAGAACGTCCAGATGGGCCAGATCTTTTAGAGTGCCAGTGCGTGCGTGCACACAGACACACACAGACACACACACACACACACACACACACACACACACAGAGAGAGAGAGAGAGAGAGAGAGAGAGAGAGAGAGAGAGAGAGAGAATGTGCACTCTCGTTGCCCTCATGTCAATGCAAATTGTTGCTGATTCATCTCCCTGATGAATTTCCAAACAAATGAATTTGCAGATGGACACTGTATACCAAGTCTCTGAACATGTGGTGGCATCTGTTCTAGCAAAGATATAATATCTGTCACAGCAGCTACAGTAGGACCACAAATGATGATGTTTGCAGCAATTTAGTTGCATCTGCCATTATCCATCTGAATTTGGAGATGCGAGACTGGTTAACTAAGTGGTGATAGGAGGGGAAAATCACTCCAAGTCCTTAAGTTTTGAAGACAGTCCTCATTTCTGCCATATGCATATATACAATTTAGATTTATATAAATGAAATGTCTGTCTGGGAGTGTGAGATTTGTTTTGATCCTTTATGTTGTCCTGGGGGAGTGGAGATCAGTGTTTCCTAAGATCATAGTTCTTAGTCCACAGGCCATGGAATAACTGTGAAGATTATCCCAACTGTCTAGTCTATGCAGTCTCACAATAATGCGCTTCTGAAAAAGTCACACGATGGTTGGGGGATGTCTATGGCCCGGGGGACTGAGTCTGAGACAAATGTGGACAAGGAATACATAGATTTCCTGATTTCCCCCCAAAGTCATTACTCTAGTAGGTGGTCATGGGAGTATTCTGAGTTTGCGAGTATCATGGCCAATAAGGTTCCAAGTCCAAGAGATCTTGAAATATCTGCATATTCACCTTTCTCTAGTGTCCAGTCACCCAAGTAAATGGCTATAGGTCTTTTTCAAGATGAACTTTGGAAACCCAGTGGGGAACACTTTGCTTTGTATTGCAGGGACACTTCTCATGGGAACCCAGCCTCTTTATTAGGTGATGCTCCTGGTGTGAGGACTATCTCAGGTCTTCACTGGGTAAAGGGTCATGATTTTCTACTGGAGCAGCTGACATCGGCTTTCTGCTCCTTTCAACTATGTCTACTAATGCCTATTAAATGACACACTGGTTGGTTGTTCTTGTCTATTGTCCTTTAAGGACACTGTACTTCTGAGGTAACTAATAGATCTCCAAAGGTCAGCCCCCACTTGCTTCACTCTGATATGACTGCCTCTTTATTATGCTCATGTTGCTGTTCACAGTTTCTGCCATTTCCATATCTTGTCATCACATTGGTGTTATGTAGCCCAGGCTCATTAATGAAGTCTCTTCCTTTGAGCATTGTCCTTGGATGAATAGCCACTGCTTGTATCTCAGTGATGCTAGTGTCCCTGTATCCAAAGTGGGGCTCACCAGCCCTCCTGAGGATTCCAGTCAGCTAGTGCTTTTTTCTCACCTCCAGAGGGCATGTTCCAAAATGTCTGCCTCTGAACTTTTGGATCCCTGACCCCAAAGGTATATTGTGGAGAAAGACAATTCTGATGCTAGCTAGGAAAGGTGACCTAGAGTTAGCTTAGACTCCACTAGTTATGGGTGAATTCTTCCACAAGACTAGGCTCACATCCAATGCTAGCCCTAAGTTTGAAGTTCTCAGGCCACCCATACTTCTGATCCACTTGCTACAAATTCAAAGGTTGCCAGATCATTTTGCCAGGTCTCAGTGGATATTTTGCTACCATGGCTCACAGAACTAAAAAAAAAAAAATAGCTATACTTATTATTTTTTTATTTTTTATTTATTTATTTATTTTTTCATTAATCAGTATTTTTTATTATGGTTTTGTGGGGTACAGTTAAGGGTTAGGTGTACAATGACGTTTCATTCAGGCACCCTGTAGATAAGAAGTGTTTTCCCATCCCCTGACAGATGA
>NW_006953995.1:0-386 GCF_000164805.1 Carlito syrichta
AGGTTTCCAAAAAGGTATCTTCATTTTCAGAGTCACAAAATGTCAGCAATGGCCAAGACCCTGAACTGGCCTGCCCTGTGTCTCATCTGAAGTTCAGAGCTAGAGATCCCTGCACGTTTTGTCTCTCTTTAAGCAGCTTGGATGTTCAGAATACTCATTGTCAGAAATGTCACCATCTTCCAGCTTGACAGCCATTAATTTTACTAATCACCTATTATGATCTGGGTACAGTGCTAAGCCCATGAACAAAAACAATCATCTTCACCCCCACCCTAGTGATGTTCAGTTTCCCTTCTTAGCATGCACAGTTGTATTATTTGATCTCTTATATATATATATATATATATATATATATATCTGAGCATCACAGTAAAATCACAGAAAAA
>NW_006953996.1:0-386 GCF_000164805.1 Carlito syrichta
AATAGGTTAATGTGTTGTCATTAATAGTGTTCTTGTATATCACATGGGGGTAAATGGATCCATCCACACACTAACAAAGAGAAGTTAATCAACTGGATTAGTTAAAGATTGGGCTATATTAGAATAAGACAGACTCAGGGAAGAAACTAATTCCAAGAGGTTGCTTGAGGACTTGTCAACTCAGGGGAACTTGAGTAGCCTGGGGACATTGAAGATAGTGAAGTGGCAGGAAACAAGCAGAAAGAAAGAATGATATAGTTTCCTTTTCCTAATTTTCATAATATCAAAATCAAAGTAATTTATCATAATACTGTGTAAAATGTTTTAAAATTAAACTATAACACACATACAGAAAACAGGTAAGATATAAATGTACATCTCAGTGA
>NW_006953997.1:0-814 GCF_000164805.1 Carlito syrichta
TTTTAGTCTTATTTTCTAATCTTCTTGCCTTATCATTTGATGTATTTTGGTTCTCAATATATAGTCTGTCCACCTTGTTCATTAAAATCATATATACACACATGCACATATATGTATATGTATATAAATAAGGTTTATGCGTATATATGGCATAAACCTTAATACCTTTCACAATTAAATTGAATCCATTTATTGCTGTACTTTTGTGTGCAGTGCAGAAAGAAGACAGAAATTTCCTTAGAACTGAATTATTAAAAATCCAAGGCCACCTATATTGAAAACATGTGGGAGGAAGCATATAACTGGAAGCCTGTATCATAAAGAAATTTAAGGACAATCTGCCAAGCTGGAATTTTGAGATTGAAAATCAAATACTGAAACAGAACCTCAAAATATACACATTCGAAAGCCACAATGCTATTGTTGCAAAAATACCAGATTAAATCAAGCACTTATATTTACATTCTAAAACTTAGAATAAGTGGAATTTGTTTATTAGAGAATACAATATTCTGATATGAAAGAAAAAAGTTGTTTTTTTATTTTTTGCAACAGCTATAAGATTTGTGGATTTTAAAAAGCTACATTGTAATTTATTATCCCATATGCTTGAAGAATTATTTTTAAAATAGTTATCAAGCTCTTTGGCAGAAAATTATTTTTGAAAGTGATCTGTCTTTCCTTTTTTGCTATTTATGACATTTATAAGCAATAGTACAGAGATTACCCGAAAAGATCCTGTGTTAACAGGATGATTACTCCCCTAGAAAAAGGTTGTAATTAATAAATAAATCTAAAAGAACTACAAGTGTAT
>NW_006953998.1:0-4583 GCF_000164805.1 Carlito syrichta
CAGCAGGGGTGGGACGGGAGGGACCCGCGGGGCGGGCGGGTTTCCGGCACCCCAGGGGGCGTCGCCCAGGCAGGACCCCTAGTTGACTCACCGCCTCTGGCCAGTCGTCTCCCTCCCCACCGGCCGTGCCACAGACCCGGAAGGCGAAGCCAGGAGTGAGGCCAGGACCTGCCCGGAGCCTTCGCTCTTAAGGCTCCAGGGTGCTCTCTCTGGAAGAACAGGGTGCCTCCCCTAAACCCCTGGGTGTGTGATGAGCAGGCCGCAGCGCTCCTCCACCACACTCTGAGTCCTCCGGGCCTCCTCTGACTCCGTGAGCTCGAGGGAAAGATCGCAGATTCAGGAGTCAAGGCAGAGGTGACATTCAGAGCGATGGGACCAGGGGCACATAAGGTGGCCTCCCCTATAAAGCAGCCCTGCACAGGCACGGTGGCTCACGCCTGTCATCCCAGCACTTTGAGAGGCTGAGGCGGGAGGATCGCTTGAGCCCAGGAGTTGGAGACCAGCCTGGGCAACACAGCAAGACTCCGTATCTACAAAAAATAAAAAGTCAGTGGGGTGTGGTGGCGCGCACCTGTAGTTTCAGCTACTTGGGAGGTTGGGACAGGAGACTCCCCTGCCTCCAGGAGCTGGAGGCTGCAGTGATCTGCGACTGCACCACTGCACTCCAGTCTGGGCTAAAACATAAATAGACAGATAAATAAATAGATAGAATGACCCAGGCCACCCTCCTTCAGGTCCCCTCCTGCTGCTGGAGCTTTTCTTTTTTTTTTTCAAAAAATAAACTCCCAAATAAATAAATAAAATGTCCTGCCAATGCCCACCCCATGAGGTCAGGGACACGAGGGGAAGGACACTTAGTAGGGCTTCACCAAGACATTCTTAGAAAGCCCCTGAGACCAAATGGCGCCCTCTTGCCAACTCGAAGCCACTGTCCCATACCCAGGGCACGGAAGTTGCCAGCAGCCCTATGACCTTCCTGGGTGACAGAAGAGGAAACTGAGGCCCAGAGACCAGAAACCACTCACCCAGGGCCCAGCTCCGTGTGGGGGTGACATTACTCAAACAGCACATAGCACATCAGGAACCCTCCATCAGTGTTTAAAGTCCCCACAGTGGGGGGCATTTGAACCCCCAAGATGAACAGGGCAGGGGGCACCTGGGACTCCATATGCCAGTATCACATAGGGGCTCACACCTGTCAACCCAGCCCTTTGGGAGGCCGAGGTAGGAGGATCGCTGGAGGCCAGGAGTTGGAGGCTGCCCCAGGGACATGCCAGACCCCATCTCAAAGAAAAAAGAAAGAAGGGGTGGGGGAAGTGGTATAAACACAGATAGGGTAAAATCTAAATTTCACAGACATTCAAAAGCAGCCATGACCCCTGGACTCCGGGCGCCCCTCCCGCCGCCGCCCACCCCACCTGGAATGTTCCCTAGGGCCCAGATTGCCCCTCTGGGAACCTCAGTTTCCCCATCTGTAGAACGACCCCAAGAAGACACGTTTGCCTCAGAAGGCTGGGGTCTTCCGATGGCAGGGGTGAAGGGGTATTTGTGTCGCCAGTGGCCGTGGTGGCTGGCAGACCCTTGCCGAGTACGAGCACAGCAGTATAGGCTGTAGGTCTGTGGAATGCCCACGGCAGTGCAGGACTGGTGCCTGGGTCTGCCTCTCTGTCTCTCTCTTTTTTGAGTTGAAGTCTCACTTTGTTGTCCAGGCTGGAGTGCAGTGGCACACTCACAGTCACTGCAGCCTCCACCTGCTTGGCTTGAGTGATCCTTCCACCTCCACCTTCCAAGTAGCCGGGACTACAGGCATGTACCACCACGCCCGGCTAATTTTTTGATTTATTGTAGAGATGCGGTCTCGCCAAGTTGCCCAGGCTGGTCTCGAACCCGCGGGCTCAGGCAATCCTCTCACCTCGGCCACCCAGAGTGCTGGGATGACAAGTGTGAGCCACCGTGTCTGGCAAAAATCTTCTATTTAGATAAAATAAAATGGTGTTTAAACTTAAAATACATCTTGAATTGCTTTCCATGGTAATGAATACAAAGATACCTCATCAAATACTGTCTTTGAAAAAAATTTTTTTTAAATTAAAAACTAATAGGTAACATATCACATGATAAAAGAGATTTGGACATCACAAAAGGCTGCTCAATGGAGAGTATTGTTAAATTAAGTTTAGCTTAGAACTCCTCACATATTTTAAGTTTTGGCCTAAAGGGTTCTCCACATGTAGAAAACTGTACCCTAATTGGATATCTAAATAGACGCATTGCAGCCAGATGTTCAAACTGTACTCAAATAAGGCAGACACCACACTGCAGCCAATCAAACTGTGTTTTTGTTGTTGTTGCTATTATTGTTTTGTTTTTGTTTTTTCTTTAATTGGAGTCTCACTCTGTCGCCCAGATGGGAGTGCAGTGGCAGGATCACAGCTCATGGGCTGTGAACTCTTGGCCTCACGTGATCTTCCCTCCCTGGTCTCCCAAAGTGCTGGGATGACAGGTGTGTGTCACTGTATCCGGACCCTAGTGTTTTTTCTTTTTTTTTTTTAAAGCAGTGGTCATCCCAGCACCTTGGAAGGCAGAGGTGAGAGGATTGCCTGAATCCAGGGGTTCGAGACCAGCCCAGCAACTTGGTGTAACCTTGTCTCTACAGTAGATTAAAAAATATTAGCAGGATGTGGTGGCACACACCTGTGGTTCGAGGTACTTGGAAGACTGAGGTGGAAGAATCGCCTGAGCCCAGCAGGTTGAGGCTGCGGTGCCCACGAGTGTGCCACTGCACTCCAGCCTGGGCAATAGAGTGAGATCCCAAGTAAAAAAAAAAAAAGCAGTGGGTGCATTTGGAATTCCAGCTATTCATCTCTTCACTTCCCTTTCCAATGGCCTCTGTCTGTATGATAGAGACACATGATCACCTGCTTTGGGGTAAACCCAGAATTTGAATTTTTGTCTCTGAAATTTACCAGATGCCAGACTTTGGACAAGTAATCACAAACACTTTGAGCCTTGTCTGTATAATGAGCGAAGAAATATATAAGTAAATATAGACCACTTGGGGCTAGTGTGTGGATTAAATAAAAATGCACTTGTAATATTCTTAGCATAGGGTACCTACTTGATGCTGAATAGATGCTAGTTCTCTTTCCTCTCTGTTATTTTGCATGGTGGAACAATAATTAATATGGGAATGGGAGGCTGGGATTATTGGCACATTAAAATGATGGCAATACCATATATTTAAACAGAAATGAATTATGTTTCCAAGCACTTTACCAGACAGTATTGCGAGTTGTACAGAAGAAAGATTAATCATCCCCATTTTGTAGATAGGAAAGTGAAGCCCAGCAAGTTAAAATGGCTTTCATTGGATCCCAGTGAATCGGTGGTAAAGCAGGGGTTTTGAGTTCCACACTCCTGGTGTCCATTTCTTTCTGTTTTCTTTCCAACTACATCTCTCCAACTTTTGACTTCAGCTTATTTAACAGTCAACCAATTTCAAAGAATGTTGGTTCCATGAATGGTTTAAGTATTGGAGAGAGTTCCCACAGGTGATATTCATGCTATGCCTAAGAATCTCTTCCATTGTCCCCCAGATGTGTAAAACCACATCTGAAAGATTCAAGGGGCTACACATCTCTAGGTCGACTCATTCTGCAGGAAGAATTACACCTGATAAATTATTGGTTTGTCTTGCTGACAGTTCCCTGCTCCTCTGGTAGAAGAAGCAGTAAGAACTGCCAGTCTGGACTTGATTTAGATCAATAAGGAACAATTGATTGGTTGTCTGGAAATGACAAGGAAGTAAAAGAAACATGTCAGCATGGAATCAGCAGGGGGTGAAAGGAGGAAGCCCTGAGGCACTAAACTTTGATAATGCAAGTGTCAAATGCAAGGAGAAAAAAATGGGTGTAATCCCAGGAACTGACTCTTCAAAAAAGGGAAACACCTCAAGTGGGATATCAGGACCCTAAAAATGAAATCTGACAGTAGAATTTAAAATATTACTAGCCAGAGATAAAAGAAAGAGATGCTTTAAGACATATGACTGCACAGGTAGGTTGACATCTTGCATATTTTGGGGTGCAAGAAACATATTCACTCTGAATTAACTTTAAAAATTAAATAAGGAAGAATATATTAAAAGGATTCTGGGGAAAATGACAAAACCCAAGGGCAGCTAAACCCATGTAGTAGTTGTGAATCTTAAGCACAAGATTAGATATGCAAGAATATTAGACATCTTTGTTTTACTTAAGTCAACTTACATCTGGTTTTGATTCTCTCATTTTGCTAGGTTGGAGAGACACCAATTTTTGGTTAGTTGGGGACATCTTCATCCACCTTCAACTACAGTGAGGTTAGACAACTCGCTTAAGGTCACACAACTTAGAAGTAGCAGAGTTGGAATTTTAACTGAGTCATTCTGACTCTAGAGTTTACAGTCTTAGCTATCCCTCCTTTTAAAGGAAATGTTTCTAAAGTGATGCATAGCACTTTTTCTTACCCATGAGAAACTGAATCTACAAATAGACTATTGCCAGACCATATCTTACTATAGAACTCTGACCTACAACTTCTGC
>NW_006953999.1:0-318 GCF_000164805.1 Carlito syrichta
GGGGCTGGACACCAGGGAAGGCTTCTTTGGGAAGGGAACTTTGTATCGAGACCTAAGAAAGGCAGTGAATAAACTGTGAGGATGGCCAGGGGAAGTGAGTGCCAGGCAGAGGGATCAGCATGTGCAAAGGCTCTGAGACTGGACTGGATCTGGTGTTTTTGGTGAATAGTAAGGAGGCCCGTGTGGCTGGAGCAAGAGATGGGAAGAGGTGGAAGAAGTGAGGGCAGGGAGAGGAGTTACTTGCTATCAAAAGAGAACCTTTCTAATCCCTATCCCCAACCCCTGCCTGACTCAGTTTGTTTCTCTCCCCTATTCAGA
>NW_006954000.1:0-374 GCF_000164805.1 Carlito syrichta
AAGTTAAACCCCGCTAAAGTCATTCATGCCTTTATCTGTCTCTGATAATTTCCTGAATAATGAGTTACTACTCCTCTGGCATTAGTGCTAGTACTGGTGTTTTTTCTAGTGTCGGGGTCTCTTGAAAGTAGATATAACAGAAAATATGTACTATACCATTAAGACTAGTTTATAAATGTAATATGCTTTAGACTTTAGAAAACATTTCCTTTAAAATAAGGTTAAATAAGGTTAAATAAGATTTTGCTGTTTTACTTTTATTTTATAGATGTGGGATACAATTCAGGGTTAGGTATACAAATGTTCATTATGCGGGTATCCTTGCTGATGAGGTGTGCCCCACTCCCCTGGGAGTTTTCCACTACTGGTCTTTC
>NW_006954001.1:0-7450 GCF_000164805.1 Carlito syrichta
CTATGGTAACCCCTTAGAGAATCTACCCCTGAGTAGGCCCCCTGGTGGGCAAATGACATTCATCATCTTACATCCTCAGAAAAACATGCTGGGAGACAGGTGGCATCATTCCATTGCACAGATGAGACCGAGGGTCAGAGAGCAGATGAGGAGGCAGAGGGTCAGAGAGCCCCCACAGCCAGTGCACAGAAATGCCAGCATTTCCCCCACATTCAATGTGGCTTCCAAATCCAGTATTCAACTACTTCCTGCCTCCTGACCCTCCTCAGGATCTTATGCCCAACTCTTCACCCTGGGGCCTACACGTTTGTATTTCTTTGATGCTATTGTGTGCTCTCTGTTCTTGGCTGATTACCTGCTCCTTACAGGGGAATTTGCACAATTCAGTGGTTCAGTTTCCCCACTCGTAACAGAAGGGCTATGAAGGTGCTTTTCCTGGGGACTGGCCGAGGTACCTGGGACACAGTCCTGTGAATATGCTCCTTCTGTGCAGCCTGCTGAGGTTCCCTAGGCTCATGGCTCATAGCTCGCCAACCACATTCTGGGCTGGGGCTCAGTCCCCATGAACTTGACTTTCCCCAAGTGGGATCTAGGAACTACTTCCTCACCCCAGCAACTGTCATTGTGTGTGTACACACACACACACACACACACACACACACACACACACACACACACACACACACACACACACACACACAAAGCTCTCTCCTTCTCTCTTTTTAATTTTAATTTTTTTAATTAAACATTGATCATGCAGATACCCTTGTTGATGATGTATGCCCCTCCCTCCCCTAGCAGTTTCCTTCAACTGTCAATCCCACCTCTCCACCCCCGACAGTTTTCCATTACTGTCAATTGCTTTCATTTGCATTGTAATTGTTCAAGGACTGCTTATGAGTGAGAACGTCTGGAACTCTGTTCTTTGTTTCTGTGATAAATTACTGAGTATGATCAACTCCAAATTCATCCAGGTTGTTGCAAAGTACATGTATTTATCCTTCTTTATGGCTGCATAATATTCCATTGTGTATTATGTATGACGTTTTTTTATCCAGTCCAGCTTTGATGGGCAACACAGTTGGTTCCATGTTTTTGCTATTGTGAATAGAAGTGTAACAAACATACATGTGTAGGTATCTTTTTGGTAGAATGATTTGAGTTCCTCCGGTTATATTCCCAAGAGGGGAATTGCTAGGTCATATGGAACCTCTCTCTCTCAGCTACCCAGCACCTAAAATTTGTTCCATCCCCATCCACATCTGCAGCACACCTGTCCTGGTTTCTCTGCCAATGTGGAGCAGTTCTATGGAAGTTCCACATAGGCAGGAAGCAGGCCTGTCTGGTTGACCACTGTACCCTCAGGGCTGGCACAGATTAGAACTTGTGATATTATGTCTCAGATGCCACACGCTGCTTGCATGATGTCACAGCCACTTCCTAAAACAAGGGGTATTTTGAGACACTGGAGATGGTGGAAGTGGAGGAGGGAGGGACTTCATGCATTTTCCTCCTGGGGTGTTTTTTTATTAAGATGACACAAGTGATGTGACCCCCCCTCTGCCTCCCACCATGCCCCTTACCCCAATTTCTAGTTTCAGAGGATCCCAAAACAGCTTCAGTCGATGAGACCTCCAAGGGCCCCAGTGGGGGCAGATCTTGATTTTTTTTTTAAGTTCCACTTCTGGGCATCTATACAGAAGAAGGACCAACAGGGACCCGGTTGTTCATGGCCATGTTGTTCACAATAGCCAGGAGGTGGAAGAGACCTGTGTCCATTGATGGGTGGACATATCTGCAAAGTGCAGTCAATGCACATGGCAGAATAGGATTTAGCCTGAGAAAGAAGGGAATTTTGAGTCAGGCCACAGCACAGATGAGACTTGAGGACATCGTGCTCAGGGAGAGAGGCCAGTCCCAAAAGGACGGATGTTGTGTGATCCCGCTCACAGGAGATCCCTAGAGTTGTCACATTCACAGAGGCAGAAAGCAGAGTGGTGGGTGCCAGGGCTGGGGAGGGGATGGTGAGTGAGGGCCTTACACAGACAGGGTCTTAGTTTGGGAAGGTGAGGAAGTTCTGGAGACAACATTGTGAATGTCTTAATGCCCCTGAATGGTACTCTAAAAAAGGATGGCTGGGCATTGTGGCTCCCGCCTGTGATCCCAGCACTTGGGGAGGCCAAGGTGGGAGAATCGTTTAAGTCCAGGAATTCCAGACCAGCCTAGGCAGCATAGTGAGACCTCATCTCTATGAAAAATAAAAATTAATTAAACATTTTTTTAAATATTAAAAAATTAAAAATACACAAAATTTACATTATGTGTATTTTACCATCATGAACAAAACATTTTTTTAAATAGAAGAACAATTTAGTAAATACATGGTCATTGAAAGTGGACTGGGGCTGGTCTTGGTGGCTCAGTCTGCAATCCCAGCATGTTGGGAGGTCGAGGCAAGTGGATTGCCTGAGCCTGTGGGATAGAGACCAGCCCAAGCAACTTGGTGAGACCTTGTCTCTACAATAAATCAAAAATTAGTCAGGTGTGGTAGCACACGCCTGTAGTTCTGGCTACTTGGAAGGCTGAGGTGGAAGGATTGCCAGAGCCCAGCAGGTTGACACTGTGGTGGCCATGAATGTGCCACTGCACTCCAGCCTGGGCAACAGAGTGAGACTCCAAGACAAAAAAAAAAGAAAAGAAAGTGGACTGGATAAAGGAAATGTGGTGCATGTACATGATGAAATATTATGCAGTCATAAAGAAAAACAAAATCATGGACTTTATAGCAAATTGGATGAAATTGGAGACAATCATACTTAGTGATCTATCACAGAAACAAAGAACCAAATACAACATGTTTTCACTTATAAGTAAGCCCTGAACATGAATCACAATAGCACAAGAGACGGATGGGCACTGCCAAGGGAGGTGGAGGCCCATGACAACACAAAGGATACCTACTCCTAAACCAGGGTAAGCGGGGACCAGGTGGAGGCCCAAACTTCACCTGCAGGTAAACTACTTAAGTACCTAATTCTGACTTGTTCCCACACATTTATAATAAAATCAAGTTATTAAAAAAGGTTCTTGTAACTTCAGCAAGTGGTATATTTGTATTTTTCACATTTGAATATGCAATAAATTGATTGTTATCCATGGGGGGGTGGAAGAACAAGAAGTCAAATGGGTCAGGAGAGATAACACAGCACCTGGGCAGGGCTCACTTCTATCTGCTCATGTGGGAGCTTGATGGCCCTGGAGCACTTTACAAGGACATTTTCTTCTAAAAGTATTTAGTGAGCACCTACTATGTGTCAGGCTCTGGGAGGACAGCAGCGAACAAAACAGAAGCCCCTGCCCTCATGGGGACGGGCATTCCAGTGGGGTTGCAGGATAAGAACCAAGGAAAAATAAATATGGTTTTGTAGATGCTCGCCAGAGCTATGTTGGGGGGGGAATAAAGCTAAGAAGGGGGGTGTGCTGTGGTGGTGGGGCAGCTAGACTTCTGGAGGGCATTTGAATAAAGGTCCAAGGACATGAGGGGGGCGTCAAGCAGATGTCTTGGGGAAGGGCAGCTCAGGCAGAGGGAACAACCTATGCAAAGGCCCTGAGGCAGGGACGGGTCTGGTGTGTGTGAAGAACAGCAAAAAGAAGACTGGGATGAGAGAACAGGAGGGTAACAGGAGCACCGCAGATGGGCCTCATGGGTCCTGGGGACAACACTCAGGATGTGTTCCCCTGGAT
This sequence comes from Carlito syrichta, assembly GCF_000164805.1. NCBI lineage: Eukaryota > Metazoa > Chordata > Mammalia > Primates > Tarsiidae > Carlito > Carlito syrichta. The sequence continues at coordinate 3,745 of NW_006954001.1, forward strand.
GAAATGGCCAACCAAACTTTTTATCTGGAAACTTTGAGAAGGTTGTCAGGATTTGTGGAAGACACCGTGACAATGCACCTGCCCACACTGCGCTGAGTGTTTAGCAGTTTTTGACCAAAAATGGCATGACCCCTGTGCCCTGCCCTCCCTATACACCCAATCTCGCCCCGAGTGACTTCTCTTTAGTTTCCTTGGGTGAAAAAAGTCCTCAAAAGTCAATGTTTTGCTGATGTGAAAGAGCAGAAACAAAAAATGGCAGAAGCACTAAAAGGTTTCAAAACTGACAAGTTCCAAAACTATTTGGAGCAGTGGAAAAAGCACCTTGATAGGTGTATTGCATCTAACAGAGAGTCTTTTGGAGGAGACTGAAGTTTAGACACGTAAGAATACACAAATTTTTATGAATAAATTTCGGTTTTTTGGGGGGTACTTGTATGTGAGGTGATGGACATGTTAATTAGGTTGATTCAATCCTTCCACCATGCAAATGTACCAATCAAAACGTTACACTGTATTCCCCAAAAAGCCAGCTCAAGATGACGGACCCCCAGAGGGGTAGGAACCGGTGTGTGCCCAGGGCCTTGGAGGGGTCTCAGTTGGGCTGAGTGACCTGGAGCTCCTGGGGGGCATGCAAGTCAAATGATTGACCTAGGGCTTTGGAGTGTCATCTGCAGACAGGGGGTCCAAGGGCCCCAGCCTCAGAATGAGGCGCCGACAGGAAGGTCATTGCACAGGCTCAGACGGCCCCGGGAAGCCACTCATGCTCGGCTGAAAACAGCAGTTATCACGGGCCCTGTGTTGGGTACCATGTTGCCAGTTGAACTGGGCAGCCCTGCATCTGCCCAGTTGCCAGTCCCCAGAGGCCGAGCCGAGCAGCAAATGTCTAGAGATGGGGTCTTGCCTTCCCCAACTCCCAAAATGGATCACCACAGAGTCAGCCACCCCCGTTCCATACAGAGTGTGGTGGGTGACCCCGTCGACACTGAGGGCAGGCTTCCTTGGCTAAAGCCCCCTGTGCCACATCCTAGCTGTGTGACTTGGGGCGAGCTGTCCAGCCTTTCTGAGCCTTAGTTTTCTCATCTGTCAAATGAGGAGATGGAGACTGAATAAGAGGACCCCTGTAAAGCTTTTAGGGCATAGCCTGGTCACAGCACACACTCTATCTGTATTCACTAGTATTATACACACACCCATGTGTATATATACTGTCTACTAAAGTATATGTATGTGTATATATATTTAAATAAAAACAGAATTTCACAATGGTGTCCAAGCTGACCTTGAACTCCTGACCTCAAGCAATCCTCCTGCCTCAGTCTCTCAAAGTGCTGAGATTACAGGCGAGAGTCACTGCGCCTGGTCTATATTATTATTAATTTTTTTCAGAGACAAGGTCTCACTATGTTGCCCAGGATGGCCTCGAATTCCTGACCTCAAGCAATCCTCCTGCACTTGGCATCCCAAAGTGCTGGGATTATAGGCACGAGCCATTGTGCCCAGCCTATATTGTTATTATTTTTTTCAGAGACAAGGTTTCACTATGTTGTACAGCCTGGACATGAATTCCTGACCTCAAGTGATCCTACCGCCTTAACTTCTCAAAGTGCTGAGATTATAGCGAGAAGGATTTTTTTTTTAAAGAGATGTGGTCTCACCAAGGTGCCCAGGCTGGTCTCGAACACGTGGGCTCAGGCAATCCTCAGTCTACCAAAGTGCTAGGATTATAGGCATGAGCCATCGCACTCAGCCTAGTGCTGAAATTACAGGCATGAGCTTTTGTGCCCAGCCTGTATTCTTTTTTTTTTTCAGAGACAGGGTATCACTGTGTTGCCCAGGCTGGCCTCAAACTCCTGACCTCAAGCAAACCTCCTGCCTTGGTCTCCCAAAGTGCTGGGATTATAGGTGTGAGTCATCATGCTCAGCCTACATTATTATTTATTTGCTGAGACAAGGTCTCATTGTGTTGCCCAGGCTGGCCTCGATCTCCTGTCCTCAAGTGATCCTCCCGCCTTGGCCTCCTGAGTAGTGGGGACTACAGGTTAGTGTTACTATTGATATTTTTATTCACCCTGTGAAATAGGTACAATGAGCCCCATTTTACAGATGAGGAAACTGAGGGTCAGGGAGATGACAAGGTGTGCCAGGGCTCAGCAGAGATGAGTAGGCACGGCCACCCACCGACCTGTCCTCGATTTCCCAGCCATAATTGGAGACAACAACAGCATACACCAAGAGAGACATATTTGGAGGATTAAATGAGATGATTCACTCGAGGTATGTTGAGAATAGCTCTGGGCTTGTTGTAACTGCCTGGGGTCACGCAGCTGGGCTCTGGGGAAGCCCATGACCATTCATTCCAGGGTCAGCTCTGCACTACAGGGCAATGTTGTAGAATCTACAACTGAAACCACACAGACCTCCACATATTCCTTTAGAAAGGACAAAGGAATGGAAGATGAAGGCTGCTTCCCCTAGTCCCTGCCTTCTCTAAGCCCTCACTGCTCCTGGTGCTCAGGGCTTCCTGGGATGACCCCTTGGCTGGCACAGGCCCCTGGCGAGATCAGGGGAGAGGGCACCTGAGCTGCTCCTGAAGCCCCCCCAGTGCAGGCAAGGTACTCCTGGTTTCCTCCCTCTTGCTTCAGAACAACACGACTGGAATGAAAGATAGCCAGGGCCAGGCATGGCGGCTTATGTCTGCAATCCCAGCACTTTGGGAGGCCAAGGTGGGAGGATCACTTGAGGCCAGGAATTGAGATCAGCCTTGACAACAAAGTGAGATGTCATCTCTGTAAAAAAGAAAAAAGAAGAAACGAAAAAAGAAGCCAGGTGTATACCTACAGTCTCAGCTCCTTAGGAGGCTGAGGCAGGAGAATCACCTGAGCCCAGGAGATCGAGGCTGTGCTGGCCATGAGCATTCTACTGCTCTCCAGCCTAGGCAACAGAGTGAGACCCTGACTCACAAATTAAAAAAAAAATAGCCTGTACTTCCTTCTGTTCACATCTCAACAATACCTGGGCAAGGCTACCAAAGGCCATGAAGCCTCTATCCATTCACTCATTCATTCACTTGTTTATACATTAAATGAATCTTTACTGAGTCCCAAACTCAGTTTCTGGTCTAGGTCTCAGGTGATCCTCCCGCCTCAGCCTCGTGAGTAGCTGGGACTACCAGGTTACCATTATTATTGATATCTTTATTCATCTTGTAAAATAGGTACAATGAGTCCCATTTACAGATGAGGAAACTGAGACTCAGACAGACAGTCTTTACTCTCCAGGGGAGCAAGATGGATGACTAAGTCGACAGTATGAAGAGGCTTCACAATGATGCCATCAAATGGCCATAAAGAGGAGACCTAAACTGGCATCACAGAGGACATGGGGTGGGGAGGTCAGGGAAGACTTCCAGGAGGAAAAAGCAATAACAGTAAATGTGTAATTCCTCAAGATCTGAGCGTGTGTGGCCGAGGCACCCTGGTCCCCTTGAAGACCCCCAGATTTCCACAATGAGTAGACGGGCACAAGAGGGGAACTTCCTTCTCCCTGAGAAAAGCCCTGAGGAAGGAAGAGTGGGCTCTGTGCCCTCATCCTTGGATCTGGACTGGCCTGTTGCTTGCTTTGGGCAATAGTGGGTGAAGTGATGGTGGCCCATTCCTGGGACTAGCCTGCAAGAAGGCCAAGCACTTCCCTTTTTTTGGCATTATCA
>NW_006954002.1:0-736 GCF_000164805.1 Carlito syrichta
TGATCTCAGAAGGGATTCTCTTGGGCTTGCTCTTGTGGAATTGACTCACCCCTGGCTTGGTGGCACCAATGTCTTCGGAACAAACTATTAAACCCACTGAACCTATGGTGGAAATATCAGTAGCTGGCAGGGTTATACCATTCGTTATTAATATGGGAGCTACATGCTCAGCTCTACTTAAATTTCCTGGTCCACTCCTTCTTTCACCCCTTTCAGTTGTGGAGGTGCAGGGCATTATATCCAGGCCCCTCACTACAGAGTTACTTCCATGTGTTCTGGGAGATAAAATATTTCAACACTCCTTCTTTGTTATGCCAACGTGTCCAGCTCCATTATTGGGAAGGGACATTATGACAAAAATTGGAACTTGTATTTCATTCTTTACCCTGAGCCATCACCACTGTGCTATTTGGGAGCCTTTTGTTTAGCTTTGGATTCTCCTGATAGTTCTACGGTGGATCCTATCCAAGCACTTCCACTGTGTATAAACTTATTGCTTTGGTTACAGCTCTGAGGTTAGGGAAAATGTAAAGAAAGTTGTTGGTATAAGGTATGTTTTTGGTAAGAATGAATAAATGAAAGAGAAAGAATTGTATAGAAAAGAATCTTGTATGGTGCATTTTTGTTCTATAATAGAATGGGTTGGTTGTTTAAGGAAAGCATAGAACAAAAACAGAATGTTCAAGCATGTCAAAAAATGGTATGAGTAGGTCAAACATGGTAGGGTGAAATTTTG
>NW_006954003.1:0-4723 GCF_000164805.1 Carlito syrichta
TCTATGTGGAATTAAGAGGTTGCCTTGTTCTCAGTTGTTCTTACTTGTTTATCTTTAGAGAAAAGGTGGCAGTCCTGCCTTCCTCAAGCTAGGAAGACCACGAGTAAAAACCATTAAATTGACTAGGTTTGGGAAGACTTGACATTGTCATTTCATCACATCTGGATCATCTTGTCCTGCCACAGGATCAGTAGGTGGCTTTTGAAAGCATTCTACTGGACAAAACACATCTAAGGATTGCAAGCACCTCGATGCTGCTGTGCTTTGGTGTGATCATCAGTGATGTGGGTCCAAGTTTGAGCAGGGGTTATTGGAGGTGCATGAAGTGGCACTAGGGGCCCTGCTATAGAAAAAGCCTACTTTATATATGAAGGGGATGAAGGATTGCCTTGATTTTACTTGTTTCTGCCTATTTGTCATGCTTATTGCTGAAAATTTCATGAAAACAACCAATAAGCAATATACAGTTGTTTTTAGTCTTGCAATTGTAAGTGCTTAATAGTTTTGTATTCTATGATATTGTCTCCAACTATTCCCATAAAGCTTCTTTTTTCCCAACATTTTTAAACACAGAAATTATCTGTGACTTCCAGCTCTCACTGCTTCTCCCCTAGACTCCTTGGTAGTCTGTTATTTGGGGATCCCTACTGCTGTCCTTTCGCCTCCTCCAAGCTCTCCAAGTCCCCATCATGTGTGAGTGCATCTCCATCCATGTTGGTCAGGCTGCTTCCCAGACTGGCAATGCCTACTGGGAGCTCTACTGCCTGGAACACAACATCCAGCCCGATGGCCAACTACCAAGCGACAAGACCACTGGGGGAGGAGATGACTCCTTCAACATCTTCTTCAGTGAGATGGGCACTGGCAGGCATGTGCCCAGGGCAGCGCTGGCGGACCTGGAACCCATGGCCATTGATGATGTTCGCACTGGCATCTACTGCCAGCTCTTCCACCCTGAGCAGCTCATCACAGGCAAGGAAGTTGCTGCCAACAACTATGCCCGAGAGCACTATACCACTGGCAAGGAGGTCGTTGACCTCGTCTTGGACCGAATTTGCAAGTTGGCTGACCAGTGCACAGGTCTTCAGAGATTCTTGGCTTTCCACAGCTTTGGTGGGAGAATTGGTTCTGGGTTACCCCCCTGCTGATGGAACGTCTCTGAGGATTATGACAAGAAGTCCAGGTTGGAGTTCTCCATTTATCCAGCCCCCCGGGATTCCACAGCTGTAGTTGAGCCCTACTACTCCATCCTCACCATCCTGGATCCCTCTGATTGTGCCTTCATGGTAGACAATGAGGCCATCCATGACATCTGTCATAGAAACCTCACTATTGAGCACCCAACCTACACTAACCTTAACCGCCTTATTAGCCAGATTATGTCCTCCAGCATTGCTTCCCTCAGGTTTGATGGTGCCCTGCATGTTGAGCTGACCAACCTCATGCCCTGTCTTCGCATTCACTTCCCTCTGCCCACATATGCCCCCATCATCTCCACGGAGAAAACCTACCATGACCAGCTTACCGTAGCAGAGACCACCAACGCTTGCTTGGAGGCAGCCAACCAGATGGTGAAATGTGACCCTCACCCTAGTCAATGCATGGCTTGCTGTCTGTTGTACCATGGTGACTTGGGTCCCAAAGATGGCAATACTGCCATTGCCACCATCAAGACCAAACATACCACCCAGTTTGTGGGTTGTTGGTTCCCACTGGCTTCAAAGTTGGCATTAATTACCAGCCTCCCACTGTGGCACCCGGTGGAGACCTGGCCTAGGTGCAGAGATCTGTGTGCATGCTGGGAGACACCACAGCTGTTGCTGAGGCTTGGGCTCGCCTGGACCACAAGTGTGACCTGATGGATGCCAAGCATGGCTTTCTTCATGGGTAGGTGAGCAAGGGGATGGAGGAAGGGGGATTTTCTGAGGCCCCTGAGGACATGGCAGCCCTTGAGGATTATTATGAGGACGTTGGAGCAGATAATGCTGAGGGAAAGGATGAGGGTGAAGAGTATTCAACTGTCTGCTACAATTTTGCACCCCATTATCTTTACTGTTTCATTTCTGTTCTGCAAAACAGTCCGTGGTGGCCCTAACCTTTCAATAAAGTGTTTCCATTAAAAAATGATCTGAGAATCCCACTTTTGGAAAGATGAAGTAGACACAAATTTCCTTATTCTTCATGCTTAGTACAACTACAACACCAGGTATCATGTACAAAACAAACATAAGACTCTGAAAGGTAGAGAGAAGAAGGAAGACTGGCTATGGATCTCAGATCCTGAGGAGCAATAAGATGAAAAGTTCCAGTAGATTTTTTTTTTTTTTGGTCTGATGTATCCCAGATTGAGTACTGGGAAAGTAGACACGCTAGAAAAGCCAAACTATGCACACAAAAGACTCCCGAAAAACCTGCTGACTCTAGCCAAGGGACCTGGAATGGGGCAATCTAATGTATCAAAATTATGCAGACAGTAATTGTTCTTCTCAAGCCAAACATCACAGAGATCCCATTTGAACCAGCAAAGGCAAAGCATAAGCCTAGATTTCCATCTCATAAGGCATGCACAGGTGTTAGGCTCCCTCCCCACAACCAGAGTGATGTCAGGGAAGTCAGAGTAGGGATCCAAGACTTTCATCCCCACAGAGTAATAACAGATTCCTCCACTCCCTTGGTGTCATTAAAGACCACATGGGGAGTCTGGATTTCCACTCCCACTCAGCAATACTAAGGTACTCCTCTCCCTCCCCACTTGTATCATGCTTCAGCAGATCTAATGGAGAGTTGGAACTATCACAATCAGCAGGCAGTAGCAAAGTCACCCACCTCCTTGGGGGTGTAGCGGAAGCGAGAGGGTGAATGGTAATGAAGCACTCCTACAGCTTCCAGAAATTGAACTATCGATGGAGGCTTAGTGAGGAGACCCCACTACGTGCCAATGGAAGCTAAGTAGGAAACCTGGGTATGCCCCTTCCCAAGATTTCCGTGCCCTGATTATCCAAAGAAATTAAACATTAATCCAAGTACATTTCCAGCTTTGTTTTATCTCATTTTCTTTCATAACATTATCTTCTAATGTATTCTAATTATGGAAAAGCCTTTCCAATGGAGTCCACTTGCTATTATTTTACACACAGTTTTAACAAGCTTGTTCATACCATTTCTAAGCCTATCCATAGTAACATCAAGTCAATACAAAGGATGTGTGAAATTTTAGAGGCACCCAAGTCATCAGCATTAAGAAGGGCAGCAAAACAGCACAAAAGGATACTGAACCAAAAAGATGGTGTGCATAGTTAAAGAGACACAGCAGTCTGAGACCGTTTGTGAAGGAGCATATTGCCAATACACTTCCTTTCAATCGTAAGGTATTCTGGCAGAGAGGCTGTCTAGAGAACAGCAATGGCCCCTAAATAGTTATTACAAAATTCATGTTTTATTTCATTACGTATAAGTGAGCGGATGGTGCAAGTAGCAATAACACATGTGGGGATTTGAGTTTTGTAAAGCTAAACAAGTCAGATTATAAGATTAATGACCAGGAAATACACACTTCTTTTTTGGTCCTTTTAAGTGTCAAAAACTGTATAAAGTACGGGATGAAATGTGATATTTCAATGGACATATAAATTGTGAAATAATTAAATTTGAGTTAATTAGCACAGCTCTCACCTCACATACTTACCTTTTTGTAGCTGGGACATTTAAAATCCACTCTTAGCAATTTTCAAGGATGTATTATTATCAGCTATGGTCTCCATGTTGTACAATACATATGCTGAACTTTTTTTTTTCAGTTTAACTGAAAATTTGTAACATAGATCAATGCCTTCCCAATTCCTTTCACCTCCCCGTCCCTGGAAAACATCATTCTGTGCTCTAACTCTATAAGATCAAATGTTTAGATTCCTTACATAAGTGATATCATGCAGTGTTTGTCTTTCTGTGTCTGGCCTATCTTACCTAGCATAATGTCCTCCATGTTTATATATACATTTGCAAATGACAGGATTTTCTTCTTTCGCAAGATTGAACTGTATATCATTTTGTATATATGCCACATTTTCTTTATTGCTTCATCCACCGAAAGAGACCTAGATTGACTGCATATCTTGGCTACTAGGAATACTGCTGCAATGAACATGGTAGTGCAGATACCCCTCTGACATTTTATTTCCTTTATGTATATACCCAGAAGTGGGATTGCTAGATCATATGATAGCTCTATTTTTACTTTCGTGAGGAACCTCCATACTCTTTTTCTGGAATGGTTGCATCATTTGCATTCCCACCAAGAATGTACAAGTGTTCCCTTTTCTCTGATTTTGTATATTTATTTGTATTTTGAAAATAATCTGATATCATGTACTAATTCTAAACAGTTTTTTGGTGGAGTCTCTATGGTTTTCCATATATAAGATACTGTAATGTCACCTGAAAACAGAGACAATTAAACACCTTCCTCTCTGATTTGGTTGGCTATCATTGCTTTTTTCGCCTGATAGCTCTGGCTGTCACTTCCACTACTACGCTGAGTCGAAATTGTGAGAGTGGGCATTCTTGTCTTTTTCCTGATCTTAGGGGAAAAGTTATCAGCATTTCAACATTGAGTATGATGCCTTCTGTGAGCTTGTTACATATGGCCTTGATTGTGTTGCGGTACATTTCTTTTATATCTAGTTTATTTGTGAGTTTTTATCATGAAATGATGCTGAATTTTGTC
>NW_006954004.1:0-749 GCF_000164805.1 Carlito syrichta
GAAGATTGCAATAAAGAATTCATGGGAACCATAAAAAATCACGAATAGCCAAAGAAATCTTATCAAAAGAAAAAAAGCAGGAGCTCTTGCAGTTCACACGACAAACTTTACTATATATTTACAGTAAACAACACAGCCTGGTATTTGTACAAGAATAGGTGCATAGGTCAATGGATCAGAACAGAGAAGGAAATCCTCAAATTCTCAACCAACTAATATTTGAACAAACCTCAGAGACCTACTGGTTAATGGAGAACATATTCAACAAATGGTGCTGCAAAAAGGCTGACAGCATGCACAAGATTGAAACAGGACCCATATCTATCACAATACACATTAACTCTAAATGGATCAAAGACCTAAACTTAAAACACCAAATTATAATAATCTTACAAAACGCAGGGGACAGCATTAGGGAAACTGGAACCGGAAACTAATTCCTCTTCAGAGCCATAAATACCCATGCCTTAAGGAGTAAGTGAGATAAGTGGGACCTCATGACATTAATATACTTCTGCAAGACAAAAGAAACCATCAGAAGAGCAGGGATTCAGCCACCAGTATTTGGTAAACGATTCTCCACCTATATATCTGTAAAAAGATATAACATCTAGGATATACAGGAAACTCTAACACTCAGAAAAATCAGACAAACTTTCCCTTTGAAATGTGTGCAAAATACGTGATTGGACACTTTTCATAAGAAGAGATAAGGGCAGCCAGCAGACACATGAAAATTGCTCAGCCTA
>NW_006954005.1:0-723 GCF_000164805.1 Carlito syrichta
TTTCTATGTATACCTCTCTATTAATATCTTCATCTCTGGGTTTGTGGTTTGGGAGCAGTCATTCTGGAGGCTCTTCATTGAGTTTCAAAGTCTGTATTCTCAGATACCTTCTTCCCAGGAGTCTGTATGGGACCTGTGTTCTTCCTTTCATTCATTTTCATTCCTCCACTTCTTTAATTCTGTTGCTCAGTGATGTGGGACATCTTAAATTTCTATTTGCTCAGTACCTTATTCTTCCTTCTGTACATTCTCTGGATTTGTTCAATTTTGAAACTGGATTGAGGATGGGCAGTTGTGCTTTTTGCAGTTTTTAGATTTGATTACCATGTGATGGGAAAAGCTGTGGTTCAGAAGCTATCTGCAGATCACAGTATACACTGGCAAGTGTGTGAACCCCTTGAAACCACTTCCCACCACCTTGTAATCTGTCCATGTGGTGGGGGCATATGTATGCACCCTGAGAGCAAAATGAGGTAAGTAAAAGGGTAAGAACAGAAAAGGAAGAAAGGAGACTAAAGGAAGATGAAGACAGGAGAAGGAGAAGGAAAACAGGAACGTCAACTAATGAATAAATAATAAACAGACAAAAAACAAAAAACCAAAGCAAAAAAAATACTAAAGCAAAAAAAAACCAAACATACCAACATTACATAGAAAAAAACCTTTTAATACACTCGCCCTCAAAAATACCTATATGCAACAGAAAAACTAAAAATCACCAAA
>NW_006954006.1:0-6640 GCF_000164805.1 Carlito syrichta
CACATGGTTGGGCCTAGAAATGTTCATTATGCAGGGATTGATTTTTTAAGAATTGTATAATACTCCAATGATAACTCCTTTTCCTTTGAATACGTTGGAATACATGGAATAATTCTGCCTTCACAATTGACAACTCCAGTGTTTCTCACATAAATTCTGAACGTTTTATTCTGCCTAAATTGAAACTTGATGAGATTCCAGATCTATATCATTCTTAGAAAACTGAACTTTGAGATTCAGTGTACCTACCTTCTATTCAGAAGGCAGAATGCATAATATATCTTAAAAATTTTAGAAAATATAAAAGTATCATAATTTAATGCAGCTTTTCCATTCTTAAAACTTGTGCACATTTTCTTGGTGCACTCTGTATTTTCTGTGTGTCAATTTTGATTAAATGTTACAGATGTGCAATCCTTAGAGAAAATTTTCCCTTATATATTAGAAGGAAATATAGAATCACATTCCCTCTATATTTTAACACAATTTATATTTTTAAAAGAGCATTTCCAATGAATCCTCTAGTATTTTCTCTACCTAAGACATAACGATATACTCTGCAAAAATGTATTCGATTAATCTGATAGTTTTAATCACCAAGCATTTAAAATGAGGCACACTGAAAAAGGAGAATTCGGGGCCCAATATATATAAAAGAAAATAACATGGAGATTTACAAAGTAGTAAGTACTTGGGCTCTGCATCAGTATAAAAATTCAGATAATTGAAAATTCTGGAAAATTGATTATGATGGTAGAAAAGCAATGTTCATATCCTGTAGGAAAAACGGCTCAAAGGCTGTTGCACAATACTAAAAACATCCAAAAGATTCTAAACTAAAGAAAGTGCTAAATTATTATTTGGTTATGCTATATTCAAGCTCCAACAGGACTCCATGACCATAATAATAAATGACTTCCTCTTGGCCTACCCCCTCAGGTCCCCTCCCACTTTGGGAATTCCTCCATCCTCTCAATAAAGACTGCTTTAAAGAAAAGAAAAGCTGGGCTCGGTGGCTCAACCTGTAATCCCACACCTTTGGGAGGCTTAGGAGAGTGGATTGCCTGAGCCCATGGGTTCGAGACCCACCTAGGCAGCAAGACCACAACCTGCAATAAATCAGAAAATCAGCCGGACATGGTAGCATATGCCTGTAATTCCAGCTATTCAGAAGGCTGAGGCGCAAGGATCACCAGAGCCCAGAAGGTCAAGGCTGTGGTGGACGGGAGTGGCCACTGCACTCTAGTCTGAGTGATAGGGTGAGACTCCAACTCAAAAAAATTAAAAAATAAATAAAAAAAAAAGACTACTTCGATTAGTGGATTCTTGAATGGTCACTTATCCCTGGAGAAATTTTTGGATAAGTGCAAACACATGGTTTTCTACACTTCCTGGGGATGAAATCCACCATGTCTACCGCATTTGGCAGAGAACCGTACACAAATGCTTGAAGCCTAAGAATTGTTCAGTAGTCAAGGACCCTCCCATTATGATGTCAAAGTTCTGAGCCTGATTTCATGAATGACAATTTGACAAGATTGTTTCCCTGACTTTACTTACCTCTTTTAATGCAAAAATTAGCCTTCTAGTCAATCTACGGATTCAATGAAATAACCATTAAGTTATCAGCATTCTTCTCACACCTGGAAGTTACAATAAAGAATTCATATGAAACCATAAACAATCAGGAATACTCAAAAAAATCTTATCAAAAGAAACAAAGCAGGAGTTATCCCAGTTTCACACTTCAAACTTACTATATGTTTAAAGTATGAAAACGGCCTGGTATTGGTACAAGAATAGGTCCATAGGTCAATGGATCATGACAGAGAATGAAATCTTCAAATTCTCAACCAACTCATCTTTGAAAAAATCTCCAAGTCCCATGGGGTAAAGGAGAACATATTCTTTAAGTGGTGTTGGGAAAAGGCTTCCTCCATGCACAAGATTGAAACAGGACCCCTATGTTTCACCAGACACATTAACTCTAAATGGTTCAAAGACATAAACGTAGAACAACAAATTATAATAATCTTAGAAAATGCCAGAGACACAATTCGGGAAACTGGAACCAGAAACTAATTCCTCTTCAGAGCCCTAAATACCCATGCCTTAAGAAGTAAGTTAAACAAGTGGGATCTCATCAAACTAATATACTTCTGCAAAAAAAATAACCATCAGAAGAGCAGGGATACAGCAAAGAGAATGGGAAAAATGATTCTCCACCTATATATCTGTAAATATGCATAATATGTAGGATCTACAAGAAACTGAAAAACTCAGAAAAATCAGACAAACATTCCCTTTGAAAAGTGTGCAAAATACATGATTGGACACTTCTCATAAAAAGAGATATGGGCAGCCAACAGACACATGAAAATTGCTCAGCCTCACTCATCATCAAAGAAATGCAAATGAAACCACTTTGAAATATCACATACCCCCTGTAAGACTGGCCATCATTAATAAAACAAACAATAACAGATGCACATCAGGAAATTGGAAGAAATAAATGCTTCTACACTGAATGTAGACTGAAAAGTAGAGCAACATCTGTTGAAAACAGTGGTATGATTTGTAAAGGGACAAGATATTGACCTACATGTGACTCAGTAATTCCCCTGTCGAGAATATACCTAGAGGAACTCAAATCATTTTACCAAAAAGATACCTGCTCCATTATAATTTTTGCAGCTCTAATCACAACTGCAAAAAAACATGGTACCAAACTTGTTGCCCATCAAATATGGAAAGGAGAAAATAAATGTGGTATATACACAGTGTAATATTATGCAGCCATAAAAAAGGACAGATAGAAGAATTTTGCAGAACATTTGATGGATATGAGGTAGGTCATCATATTCTCACTCATAAGGTGAACTTGATCTCTAATAGTGCTGTAAGAATGTGATTGACCCTATTGGAAAACTCTTTAGGGGGAGGGGTAAAATTGGCAGTGGAGGGATACTGCTAAGGAAGTGAGGGGCATACTTCATCCACCAGCGACCCTCCATAATTAATGTTTGCATATCTAACTCTGAATTGTACCCCACATTTAAAAAAAAATTTAAATAAATAATTAAATAAATAAAATGAAAACTGTAAAACATGCAACTGACTTTATTTGTTTATTCTTTTTTAATTTTTTTCATTTTAGAAATGGTTACAATTCAGGGTGGGGCCTAGAAATGAACATTATACAGGGATTGATATTTTAAGAATTGTATAATACTCCAAATATACCTCCTTTTCCTTTGAATACGTTGGAATACATGGTATTATTCTGCCTTCAAAATTGACAACTAGCCGGGCTCGGTGGCTCAGCCTGTAATCCCACGCCTTTGGGAGGGTGAGGTGAGTGGATTGCCTGAGCCCGCGGGTTCGAGACCCGGATGGGCAACTTGGCGAGACCTCATCTCTACAATAAATCAAAAAATTAGCCGGTCGTGGTAGCGCGCGCCTGTAATTCCAGCTACTCGGAAGGCTGAGGCGGAAGGATCGCCGGAGCCCAGCAGGCGAGGCTGCGGTGGCTGGGAGCGGCCACTGCACTCCAGTCTGGGTGACAGAGTGAGACTCCAACTCAAAAAAAAAAAATTGACAACTACAGGGTTTCTCACATAAATTCTGAATTTATTTTGCTGCCTAAATTGAAACTTGATGAGATTCCAGATCTATATCATTCTTAGAAGACTGAACCTTAAGATTCAGTGTACCTAAGTGCTATTCAGAAGGCAGAATGCATAATGAATCTTAAAAATTTTAGAAGATATAACAGTATTGTAATTTAATACAGCTTTTTCCATTCTCAAAATTTGTGTACATTTTCTTGGTGCACTCTGTATTTTCTGCATGTCAATTTTGATTAAATGTTACATATGTGCAATTCTTAGAGAAAAGTTTCCCTTATGTATTAAAAGGAAATATAAAATCGCATTTCCTTTATATTTTAACACAATTTATATTTTTAAAAGAGTCTTTCCAATGAATCCCCTAGTATTTTCCCTACCTACACATAATGCTGTACACTGAAACAAAGTATCTGATTAATCTGATACTTCTAATCACCAAGTGTTGAAAATGAGGAACGCCAAAAAAAGAGAATTCGGCATCCAATACGTATAAACTAAAATAACATGGATATTTACAATGTAGTAAGTATTTGGGCACTGCATTCGTGTAAAAATTTAGATAATTGAAAATTCTGGAAAATTGATTATTACAGTAGCAAAAACAATGTTCAAATCCTGTAGGAAAAACTGCTCAAAGGCTGTTACACAATACTAAAAACATCCAAAAGTTTCTAAACTAAAGAAAGTGCTTAATTAGTATTTGGTTGTACTATAACCAAGTTCCAACAGGACTCCGTGACCATAATAACAAGACTTCCTCGGGGGCAACTCCCTAAGCCCCCCCCCCCCAGTTTGGCAAATTCTCTGTCCTCTCAATAAATTCTGCTTTACAAAAAAAAAAAAAGTCTTCCTCGTTTAGTGGATTCTTGAATGGCCACTTATCCCTAGAGAAGTTTTTGGTGTGAACACATGCTTTTCTTCACTTCTTGGGAATGAAATCCACCATGTCTACCACATTTGGCAGAGCACTGTACACAAGCCTTTGAATCCTAAGGATTGCTCAGTAGTCAAGGTCCCTCCCATTATGATGTCAAATTTCTGAGGCTGATGTCATCAATGACAATTTGACATGCTTGTTTCCCTGACTTTGCTTACCTCTTTATTGTAAAAGTTAGCCTTTTAGGCAATCTACAGATTCACTGAAATGACCATTAAGTTGACATCATTCTTCTCAGACCTGGAAATTACAATAAATGATTCATATGAGCCAGGTTTGGTGGCTCAGCCTGTAATCCCACGCCTTTGGGAGGCTGAGTTGTGTGGATTGCCTGAGCCCTCAGTTTCGGGCCCTATCTGGGCAGCAAGTCCTCATTTCTACATTAAATCAAAAAGTCATCTGGGCGTAGTAATGCATACTTGTCATTCAGGCTTTTGGAAAGCTGAGGCAGAAGGATCGCAGAGGCCAAGCATGTCAAGGCTGCAGTGGCTTAGAGCGACCACTTCTCTCCAGTCTGGGCGACAGAGTGAGAATCCAACTCAAAAAACCCAAAAAACTAAACAAAGAATTCATAAGAAACCATAAGCAATCATATATAGCCAAAAGAATCTAAACAAAAGAAACAAAGCAGGAGTTATCACTGTTCCAGTCTTCAAACTTTACTATATGTTTACAGTAATCAACACAACCTGGTATTGGGACAAGAATAGGTCCATATGCAAATGGATCAGGACAGAGTATGAAATCTTCAAATTCTCAATCAATACATCTTGGAAAAAAACTCCAAGATCCACTGGGTAAAGGAAAACATTTTCAGTAAATGGTGCTAGGAAAAGGCTGAACACTTGCACAAGGTTAAAACTGGACCCCTAATTTTCACCATACACATTAACTCTAAATGGATCAAAGACCTAAACGTAAAACACCAAATTATAATCATCTTAGAAAACACAGGAGACACCATTATGGAAACTGGAACCAGAAACTAATTCCTCTTCAAAACCCTAAATACCCATGCTGCTAAAAGTAACTTAGACATGTGGGATCTCCTCAAATTAATATACTTCTGTAAAAGAAAAGAAACCATCAGAAAAGCAGTGATACAGTCAACAGAATGGGAAAAACGATTCTCCAACTATACATCTATTAAAAAATAACATCTAGGATATACAAGAAACTCAAACACTTAGAAAATTCAGACAAACATTCCCTTTTAAAAGTGTGAAAATGCGTGATTGCACACTTTTCATAAGAAGGAATATGTGTAGCAAGCAGACACAAACATTGCTTAGCCTCACTCATCATCAAAGAAATGCAACTCAGATCAACTTGAAATACCACTTACCCCCTGTAAGACTGGTCCTCTTTAATAAAACAAACAATAACAGAGGCTTGGAAGGATTTGGGAAATAATGAATGATTCTAAACTCCATGTGGACTGTATAGTAGAGCAACATCTTTGGAAAACAGTGTGGTGGTTTCTAAGGGGACAAGATATTGACCTACAATGTGACTCAGTAATTGTTGGGAGCCAGCCATGGAGGTCCACTGAGCGTTAGGGATCAGAAGGGGCTGTTGACACTGAGACCACTAGGATACATTCAGGATCTATTTGACCCCATTTCCTCCCTATTCTACACAGCACTAACCAGGTTAAGCTCCTGTGAGCTCAAAACATAAAAACTCTGAGAATGGAATGAACACAAGCTAACTTTAAAGCTCATTGCTCCCATTCTTCCACAAACTGCAGTTTTGGCTTTCACACTACTTATAATCCAAACTCATGTCACATCTAAGAGCCTTAGTGTTGGTCGCAGGCTTCTGGGTCATAATCTTAGGACTTATTAAAGGTGTAAATTGTAGAACATAGTTTTAGAAGACAGCCATTTTGCTGAAATATGCGACTGGGTTACTTGCATGTAGCCCACTGTGAACTTTGGACTGGGCCACATTCCAAACATTCTGGGATGGGCCACTTTCGTCTGTAAAGTAAATACTTAAGCTTCTATAGAATTGCTTAACTTGGCATAAATCAATCAGCTTAGTCTAAAAAAGGTTATAGAATATGTCAGTC
>NW_006954007.1:0-3053 GCF_000164805.1 Carlito syrichta
TACAGGTGCGCGCTTCAACGCCTGGCTAATTTTTTTTGATTTATTGTAGATGTGAGGTCTCTCCAAGTTGCCCAGGCCGGTCTCAAATCCGCGGGCTCAAGCAATTCACTCACCTCGGCCTCCCAAAGCGTGGGATTACAGGTTGAGTCACCGAGACCGGCCATCCTTTGCTTTTTTCTGATGAAGTATGTCATGGAAGTGCTTTACAATTTCCTGCACATAATACACCTGAACAGTGAGTCTGAATGATTTTGCACTGGGTGTTTTCTCATCAGAAACTAACTGAGTAGGCAACCCCTCCGGGTACCCTCCCACAGTGGGAGTTTTTCTGTCCTCTCAACAAATCCTGCTTTCTCAAAATAAAAAAGAAAGAAAGAAAGAAAAAGAAACTGAGTAAATCTTAACTGGGTCCAAAGATTCCAAGCCAAAGTCAGTCCTGATCTTACAAAAGGAAGTCTTGGAGGCCCAGCTTGTTCTTCCAGGTGAGCTCCCTGCAGGTGCACCCATCTGTTTATGGCAGTCATAGAAGGAGCCCGTTATGGTGAGAAAAGCTTCCGAGCCTCGAATGCTGTGAGTCTGCTGGGAGATGCTGGCAGAAGTGGGTAGAAATAAAGTATGTGTTGCTCTTTTTGAAGGTGTAATTGCTACTGCACTGGAACTGTTTCTAGACATTGTCACATAAAATCAATTTGAGTTTGGATTAAAATAACTTTATGATAAATATGTAGTGCAGAAGCATGGAAACCCAACATAGGATTTTCTAGCATCTCAAAGTTTAGGCGTAAATGGGTTTTCTTTCGTGAGAAGAAAAAAAAGACCAGAAAGAGTGTGGAGGGGAGGACAGGTTGGCCGATGGCACCAGCAGATCCTGGGTCACAGAATATCTCACTCTGAAGTCAATGTGTTTTTTGGTGGGGCATAAAGAGGGGTGTGTGTTGGCTCAGGCTGAGGGTGGGTTAGAGTTAAGGGATATGGGAGAGCCAGGCTTGGTGGCTCAGCCTGTAATCCCATACCTTTGGGAGGGTGAGGTGAGTGGATTGCCTGATCCCGTGTGTTCAAGACCCACCTGGGCAACTTGGTGAGACCTCATTTCTACAATAAATCAAAAACTAGCCGGGCGTTGTAGGGTGTACCTGTAGTTCCAGCTCTTTGGAAGGCTGAGGTGGAAAGATTTCCAGAGCCCAGCAGGTTGAGCCTGTGGTGGCCGGGAATGGCCACTACATTCCAGTCTGGGAGACACAGTGAGACTCCAACTCCAAAAAAAAAAGGGGGGGATATGGGAGGAGGAAAACTTAAGCAAAGCTTGGTTTGCATGAGTTTGTTCAGACCACTGATGACAAAAGTATTCATGTCTTTGTGAGGCAGAAAATGAAAAATTGCCGTGTTTTGTGACTGACTTTGAGATAGAAGAAAGAAGGGAACATCACTTTAGTCCTAATGGAAAGAGGGATTCTTTGTAGCAAGCTGCTTAATTAGAACAAGAATGATGGAGTATCTTCTATCAGAAGTATTTGCCAGAATTCCTTTCCCACCCATGTCCCCTTCCACTGTGCCTTGCCTCACACTTCTCTTTCACTGGCTGTTTCTGAGTGGTGTCCTTTATAATAAACTGGGCAACACAAGTGAAATGCTTTGTTGAGTTCAGTGAGTATTGTATCAAATTATTGGGCTGTAGGAGGAACTTTGGGATCCCCTGACTTATAGGCAGTTGCTCAGAAGGAAAGAGAGCCCCTGGGTTTTCCAACAGTCATCTGCAGTGAGGGCAATGTTGTGGGATTGAGCCCTGAACTTGGGGGTTTGTGCTAACTCTTTGTGGTGACAGTTAAATTTTTGGAGAAACAATTGGTATTGCAGACTGACTGGTGTCCAGCAAACTTTGTACAGTTGGAGTTAGAAAAAAGACATCACAGGTCAGAATTTTAAACTACCCCTGGTGAGTGTTGGTTTCCTGTTGAGTATTGAGGTCCTGGAGGATGGAGAAATTCCACGCCATAAGGAGGGGACAGTAGAGTATGTGTGGAGGTCCCAGAATTAAATTCCCAGATAAGTAGATTTCCCACAGTCACTACCTGGGAGTGAGCCCTCCAGGCTGCATCTCACAGCAAGCCCCAAGCCTGGGAACATAGAGCCACTGATTATGAGTTGGAGTCTCACTCTATTTCCCAGGCTGGAGTGCAGTGGCATACTCAATGAAAGGGAAGACCGAGAGTAGAAGCCATTTTTCATCTTGTTCTTAAACCCTGACACAATGATGAGAAAGTAGAAGCTATGCTTTTGGAGAAATGCACACTTTAGGTAAAGTTAACTTTACCGACTTTGTCTTTCCAGAAACAGATGTCCTGTTGCCAGGTATCAGTGGTAACTCATAGCGGCAATCAAGCTTACCTAGAGTAAAGGGGATTGACAAGACTTAGGACATCATGCACTGGGTAAGGACTGTAAAAGTCATCACACTTGTAATTACAAAAGGTATAACTGCTCAGAGGGAAAGCAGGTGGGGTTCGATATTCCAGGATATTGGGCACTATCTATATCCCGAACCTGGGCTCAGGTGATCCTTCTTCCTCAGCCTTCCAAGTAGCTGGAACTGCAGGCACACCACCACACCCAGCAAATTTTCTGATTACTTGTAGAGATGAGGCCTCACCAAGTAACCCGGGCTCGCCTCAAATTGTGGACTCAGGCAATCCTCTCACCTTGCCTTCCCAAAGTGCTGGGATTATAGGTATGAGTCACCACACCTGGCCTAAAAGCAGGGGTTTTTTGCAGCATTTAGAGGCTGACATGCCTGTCCTAGGAAGTGGGACAGGAGAAGCATGAGGTGGCAGGACTTGTGGGGCATTGCCTAGACTGCAGCAGTCATGAGCATGCCACTGCACTCCAATGTGGGTGACAGCGATACTGAGAAAAATAAAAAAGACACAGAAGCGGCAGTGCCAAAAACAATTCAGCCTTACACAAGCTGTCACAAAGGGTTCTGATTACAGATTGCTTTTCAAATCTTTTATAACGAACTTTTCTACTATGGGGCACTAAAACTAAAGCTTACAGTA
>NW_006954008.1:0-3919 GCF_000164805.1 Carlito syrichta
TATACTCTGTTATGGCCCTCTCACTTCTGACCCTAAGCCAGCAGAGGGGAGCCTCTCATTGCTCTGTCTGCACTGGCTCATGGGGTTTCAGCAGGATGGAGGTCATCAAGCAAGATCTTCAAATGGCAGCCTGTGCCCTCTGCCACGGTTCCTTGTCTTTGTTGCCATGGAAACCCCTGGGACACAGCCACAAAGCTAACTAGGTGCCGTTTTCTTTTCAGATCCTTGGTTTCCCAAGGGAAATCAGCCATGAAACAACTCAGGCCCCTGTGGCAGGGCTAAGGCAGTGATCATTCTAGAACAGGCTGAAGGCTGTGAGCACCCCAGATGGACCACGCGGCACCTGCTGCTGGCAGACAACGGGAACCGGGAGTATCTCCAGAAGGCTGGCACAAGTCCATCTAGAGGTGAGGTCAGTCAGTCCTGCTAGGTTATGGGACAGTGAATTTTCCAAAGAAACAGTCTCCTGCACCATGGAGGACAAGACACGCTAATAACAAAAGGATCTGACATCTGAGCATAGAGAAACGAGGAACAGACTGTGGTTGCTTGGCTGAACCCACAAAACATGCCAAATGCCTGCCACAGCTGACACCTTTTAACAAAAAGCTTTTCAAGTATACTGGGAAGGGTTGGGTGGTTTGTAACATGGGAGCTGAATCCTCACTGTGGTCATGTCAGAGGGTGTGATCACCCTCTGAAAACACTTGGGGACTCGCATTTGGTCTGAAGTCTGCCCATGTGAAACTCTTTCTGTCTTACATGAGTTGAAAAGCCACATTTTCCTCTTCTCATAGGCTGAGTACAATATTGAAAACAAAGAAAGAGTGCAAAAAAGTGATCAGTACAAAAAAGTAAACATATCAGTTTTAATTGTCAAGATTATTCCAGGGCAAGAGAGTTCACTTCCAATCACTTCTGTCTGGTTCTTGTTCTGAAGTGGCCCAGCCAAGATGATCATTCCAGTTTATTCTCAAATTTGTGCTGAATCTTCTGTGCCCTCCCCAGTTTGGCAGATACAGAGGGAGGCAGTCCTGCTGTTTCCTCAGCAACAAATCGTTATTAAGTCAAAACACAAGTCAACCTTGGTCGATTGGCACCGAGCAAACCATCTCCCTCTGAGTCCCTGGGTGCAGAACAGACATTTACTCTTCACCAATGTACAGACCTCTTCTTCATTCCAGTGTTAGCTTCCTCCAGGCTTCAGCTGAGAGCACATCTGAGGTCATAAGGCCACTCGGATACAGTGGTGCTAGAGTTTGCAAGACAGGACTCCTTTGTTCAGCTGGTAGAAGTCAACCAGCTGGATCAGGTCAGAGAATTTGGAGTTCCTGTCATCCAGGTTGAAGAAAGTCTGCCCATCGTCCTCACACTGGAGAGACACAAGAACACTTGCTTGGTTAGAAATCCCGACCTCCATGGACAAAGCAGGGCTGTGGTCAGCAGAAGCTTTGGCTGCCCACGGTTTGATTCTTCTGGGACACACCTGGAGTCAACAAGGTGGGCTAGAAAAGATGAGGGGTGGAAAAGTTGGGAGCAGAGTGTTTGTGCTGGGGCTGCCATGCCCTGACTGAGTGATGAGTGCTGGGTGGTAGTGGAGACTACCAGGACGGCTGGCTCCCCCGCTCCCCTGAGGTGGTCATGGAGAAGAGTTGTAAGTGGCTTCCAGCTCACCTGGCTCATGGGAATTAAGCACACCAGGTCACGCGTAAGTACTCACCACACACTGCATGCCCCACAGAGGGTGCACAGACCTGAATCTTTGCTACAAAACCTCAGGCTGACTCTGTAAGACTGCGAGGTTCACTTTGCTTTCATGAGGAAGCAACTGCTGAATTACTGTGAGGGTCAACAAGATTATGCAGGCAATAATCTAGGGCCTGGAATATGTGGCAGCTGTTTTTACTATAAGGGAGGAATGCCACACTGTGGCTGAGCAGCAACGACATTCCTCCTGTCTCCCTGAACTCTGTGAATTTACACGCGATGACTGCCCTATGGTGCAGAATGAGACAGTCACCCCGCCTGCTCACACGGAATGTGTCAGCTTTTAGACTTGGCTGATGAGCGAACGTAGAACGACTTCGCTCTAAAGCCATGGCTAGAGCCAAGTGCACATCCGACTGCCTGCTTTCACGTGCTACGAGATTTTGTGGTTCAGTCCCAAGTTACTTTTCTACACTGTAGGACTGGGGGTTACTGGAAAGAACAGCATCACCTATTCTGCCCACCACAAAATATATTTCTGTTTTATGTTTTAAGCTGGAACTACAATTCCTGGGACAAGAATATACTGCAGTAGGAAACATAAAGGGTTGTGAACGCGCCACTTTCCTTGAATAGTAATTCCTGTTTGCGCGCGATGCCTGGAAAGCCTGGGCTCAGCCCTGGACTTGGCGCCTTTCCCCAGCCTGGTGCAAAGCAAGGTGCTGCAGGTTCTTTGCTTCACTTTCCTCCTCTGTAAAGTGGGGGCATCAGAACATGCCAGGAAGCCAGTGACAGCATGCCTGTTCGTCGTAGCATGCTGCCTCCTTCCAATCAAGAGAGCTAACCACGAGGCCCACGACTGCCTCATGAAAACTGCATTAAGAATGAAACCCAAACAACACACACATAAGGCATGGTCTGAAGATGTCAATACTTACTGGTAAAATCTGGAAATTTTTAATTTTCTGGTGATGACACAGTGTGAGTACAAATGCCTTTGGATTACTCTGGCTGTCGCAGAGGAGAAAAAGCCTGGGGAATGGAAAACAATTGATTGCTCAAAAGTTTGAAAATCCAGAATAAATCTCACACACACACACACACACACACACAGACACACACACACACTCTCCCAGTCCCTCTGATGAAACAGGTGTGGAGCTGCCACGCTTCAGTGCTCTGGCATCTGGGTGGCCTTTAGCAGCAACAGCACACTTGGTACTGAGATGGCAATTTTGAATTGTCACCCTCCCTTGGAAGAAGCCAGGGCTCTCTGGGGACATGCCTGACTCCAAGCCAGGGCTCTTTGGGGACATGCCTGACTCTAAGGTAAGAAAACTGCAGGGTGAAGCTGGAGCATCCTGTTCAGAGAGGCAGGAAGTGCTCAGACACTAGTGGGAACATGTGAGACACAGGGCAGGCTGGTCAAACCTGGCACCAAAGTGAACAGCAGAAGTAATCAACTAAGCTCCAATACAGAAAGCCATGAGTCTATACTGGCATTTGTAAACAAATGAGCAAATAAATTAATAGGGGAGAAGGAAAAGCTCTTCCTCAGAGAAGAATGTCAGTCTAATACACGAAGGAATGGTACACTAAAAACCAGCCCTTGGCAATGACCATTGCAATGATTAATTGAGGGATCGAAGATCTTCAATGCCAAAACTAGCAGACCAAAGTCAGATGAGAAGAAGAATATTTCATGGCATCAAAATATCGTACTTCTAACACTGATTACAAAGTGGAATGCAGTAGCTTTACAATAGAGAAGCCTGGTCAATACCATCTGTACCAAGTGTTCAAATTAACACCACCAGGAAGGAGGCATTTTGGCCTGGGGGCCTCCCGAGAGGACACACTGAAGATAAGGCCGCATCATCACTCTTCAGGGCTCCTGCCAGGAAGGCATAAGCTGAACCTGATCACAAGCAACAGTCTCCACCAGTCCGAGGCACGTCCACAAGAATTGGCTTCTACTCCCTGCAAGAGGCAAGACTGGGAAAACATGCTGGGAAAGCAGAATATTCAGCACTTAGGGCTTTTTTTTTTCTTTTGCTGTAAAAAAGGCAATTAGAACCACTGGTAAAACTAGATTAAGTAATAGAACCGCATCCATGTTAATTTCCTGTTTTTTTTTTTTAATCACGGTACTGTTTTTATGTAAGAGGTGTCTTTGTCTTTAGAAACTTTTCATTGAAGTAATTATGATTAA
>NW_006954009.1:0-764 GCF_000164805.1 Carlito syrichta
CACTGCAAAACCCTTGTCCTCTCTCAAAATAAAACAAGAAATGGAAGTGGAAGGATTACAGAGTTCACCTTAAGACCAGAGCTACATCCACATATGGCAAGAAGATTACTTTTGTCCTGGAATCTGCCTTAGTTGTTGCGAGGAACCTAACGGACTTGGATTGCCCAAATGCCGTTCACAACTTTCAAGAGGACCAGAATGTTGCTGGAGTCCTGAAATGAGCGATTCCTAATATCCACATGCTAAATTGCTCCGAAATATTTGGGGAGCTTGAAGCCCTGTTTCTTGTTTGTCCCATAGCAGACCTCCTGGGAAATTTTTGGATTGAGGACTCGTACAATTTATATTATTTTTCGTCCTTATTTGGAGGCGGTGTAGTGTCCTGTATGTGAGGACTCTCTTTCCCTAGATTCCTGTTTCGAAACTCTAATTCTTCTTTAGCCCTTTGTAAGATGCCATGAAGATTTTTTGATAGAGGAATCGTGTAAAGCACATTTCTTCTTTTTTCTTAGCAAGAGGTCATGTATTTTTCCTGTATACGAGGACTGTTATTACCCACTTTCATGCCTTGAATCCCTGATTCTTCTTTAGCTGTCAGCAAGATGAACTGTAGATTTTCAGGACTGAGGACTTGTATAACACAGATTCCTTATTTTTAGCAACAGCCATGCAGTTGCCTGTATATGAGTACTTCCTTGCCCAGATATATGCGTGGAAACCCTTATTCTTGTATAGACCTTAGGAAGATGCTGTGTAGTGTTTTG
>NW_006954010.1:0-755 GCF_000164805.1 Carlito syrichta
TTTTAAGTTGGAGTGTCACTCTGCCACCTAAACTGGAGTGCAGTGGCATGATCTCACCTCATTGCAGCCTCCACCTCCTGGGTTCAACTTCCTAAGTAGCTCAAACTATAGATGCATACTACCATGCCCTGCTATTTTGTTTGATTTCTTTGTGGAGATGAGGTTTTGCTGTGTTTTCCAGGCTGGTCTTGAACTTCTGGGCTCAAACAGTCCTCTGGCCCAGAAGTGTTGGGATTATGGGGTGAACCACCAAGCTCAGCCTGTAGTTTTCTTTCTTCTTGTAATACTGTTCTCCGATTTTAGTATTAGGGTGATGCTGGTCTGTTAAATTGTAAAGTGTTCCCTCCTGTCTTCTAGCAGAGATGATATAAAATTGGTATTATTTATTCCCTGAATGTTGTAGCTTGCTAATGAAACCAGAAGGCTTTTAATAAAGTATGAATACAACTTCATAGTTATATATATATATATGTATGTATAATCACATATGTGCACCCACACACATCTACATATATATATATATATATATATATATAAAAAGTTCTCTAATTTTTTCTTGAGTTTTGGTAGCTTGTCTCTTTCAATAAATTGACCCATTTTATCTATATAAATGAATTTATGAGCATGGGGTTATTTGCAGTATTTATTATCTCAATGTATGTTAGATTAGTAGTGATGTCCCTTCTTTCACTTATAATGTCAATAATTTGGTGTCCTCTCTATTTTTTTTCTTAGTCAACCTGGCTAGAGTTTTG
>NW_006954011.1:0-1335 GCF_000164805.1 Carlito syrichta
CGGAAGGATCGCCGGAATCCAGCAGGTTGAAGCTGTGGTGGCTATGAACATGCCACTGCACTCCAGCCTGGGTGACAGAGTGAGATTCCAACACACACACACACACACACACACACACACACACACACACACACACACACACACAAAGACAAGGTTCAAAATTTAAAAAGCAGTAGTATAGCTATTAGGTGCGTCTGCAGTTCCAGCTGCTTGGAAGGCTGAGACAGAAGGATCACCTAAGCCTAACAGGTTGAGGCTGTGGTGGCCATGAGGATGCCACTACACTACAACCTGGTCGACAGAGTAAGACTCCAACTCAAAAAAAATAGTTTTAAGCCGGGCTCGGTGGCTCAGCCTGTAATCCCGCGCCTTTGGGAGGCTGAGGTGAGTGGATTGCCTGAGCCCGCGGGTTCGAGACCCGCCTGGGCAGCGAGACCTTGTCTCTACAATAAATCAAAAAAAAAAAAATCAGCTGGGTGTGGTAGCGCATGCCTGTAATTCCGGCTACTCGGAAGGCTGAGGTGGAAGGATCGCAGGAGCCCAGCAGGCGAGGCTGCGGTGGCCGGAAGCGGCCACTGCACTCCAGTCTGGGCGACAGAGTGAGACTCCAACTCAAAAAAAAAAAAAAAAATAGTTTTAGTAAATTGAAGGTCAGCATTACTAGGTGTTGACCAAACTACAAGCTTGTCACTGGCACGGAGAATTCAGTTCACCTGAGGGAAGTATAGAAGAGTAAACAGAAGTCTGTTACTTTGAATAGGCCAACTAAGGGTGGGCATTTTTTCCCACATATTGAGTGCATCTCTGGTATCCTGAGGTCTTTGGGCATCAGATTGGGGTGTGAGACTTCAAACTGTATAATATTTACAGGTGGTACTTACGTATGCCCTTTGTTTCTTCCCCAGCCTGATATGGAAATCCTCTTTAGCCAAGAATGTGGCCAAGAGGTAGCTTTAGTAGAAGCCTGACTCTTTTACATCTTCGTTGAATTGGAAGTTTCCTAGTTTAAGGTAAGTAACCTTATAGAGTTAGGAACCTGAAATAATGGTGTTGTATTGATGAAATTGGATAAACTTACTTCGAGAGGAATATTAGGGATCCTCAGGGTGTTTGGGTAAGGTTAAAGGTAGAGACAGGAACTTTAGAAGGATATGCAGTTAATAACTTGTTAGTGGATTGGAGTTGGGATGGGTGATCCAACATGTTGTTAAATTGGGTCCCTGGGTGACCCAGTGTGAGAAATAGAAATAGATATTACTATTTTAGTTTCCCAGGAAACAAGAAATTGTTAACTCTGCTAACCATAGAAAGAAAATAAATTTTGATTTTGTTTTT
>NW_006954012.1:0-979 GCF_000164805.1 Carlito syrichta
AAAGTCCTGGCAACTTAAACTAGGAAGGAAGGCAGAAGTGCAAGTACTGTAAGAACTCCCTCATGTTACACTGTAAAGACTGAGAATGTCACTGTAGTTCATGGAATAGCATTTTACTACAACAAAACCATAGGCCTGTTCCAAGAAGTTCAAGAGACTGGGAATGTGGTTCTGCCTGTAATGAAGTCTTAAAATTCATTTCAGTATGTAAAGCCATCAACCTCTTTCACTCTGCTTCTATGGCTAGAATTCTAAATTTTGAGATACCTGTATTGTAGCTCAAAATGTATGGCATTGAGACTGGCTTCACCATAGGATGAAGAAAGCAGGAAATAGTACATTATCACCAACAAAAAGCAGGATAATTTACAAAAATTATAACTTCACCTGAACCCATCACAGAATTTAGTTGTTAACTAGCCCAAAATCATAGGCAGGGCAAGATGCTCCAAGGAAAGATGGAATGTGAATACTGGCGCACTGATGGCACAGATTGAGAGGACGAAGCTACCACACAAGAGGGAAACCAAGACACTCAACTAGAATTCTTACACACTGCTAAAGGTCAAGTGTGGGTTAGCATGAGAGTACAGAACCCCTGGAAACCGTAGACACTAATTGGAATTCATACCTCAGTCAGAAATCAATAACACAAAGATGTCTGGTAAATCTTCAAAAAGTTTGAAATTAGGTAACCCACTTCTAAAAAAACCTACTAGTCAAATAAGTAGCCACAAGAGAAACTACAAAATATTTTGAAGTGATTAAAAATGAAAACACAACATATCAATGTTTTAGGCTGCAATACTTGAGGAGAAATTTATAGTGTTACATGTTTATTTTGAATACAAATATCACAAATCAAAAAAATGTACATTTTTGCTTTGAGACACTAGAAAAAAAGAAAATTGGACCCCAAGTAAGCAAAAGGAAGAATAATAAAGAGAAGAGCAAAATTAATGAAATAGAAAATAGAAAG
>NW_006954013.1:0-3951 GCF_000164805.1 Carlito syrichta
CATTTGGCATTCCTGTTTTCCTTCTCCTTCTCCTGTCTTCATCTTCCTTTAGTCTTCTTTCTTCCTTTTTCTGTTCTTACCCTTTTACTTACCTCATTTTGCTCTCAGGGTGCATACGTATGCCCCCACCACATGGACAGATTATAAGGTGGTGGGAAGTGGTTTCAAGGGGCTCACACACTTGCCAGTGTATACTGTGATCTGCAGATAGCTTCTGAGCCACAGCTTTTCCCATCACATGGTAATCAAATCTAAAAACTGCAAAAAGCACAACTGCCCATCCTCAGTCCAGTTTAAAAATTGAACAAATCCAGAGGATGTACAGAAGGAAGAATAAGGAACTGAGCAAATAGAAATTTAAGATGTCCCACATCACTGAGCAACAGAATTAAAGAAGTGGAGGAATGAAAATGAATGAAAGGAAGAACACAGGTCCCATACAGACTCCTGGGAAGAAGGTATCTGAGAATACAGACTTTGAAACTCAATGAAGAGCCTCCAGAATGACTGCTCCCAAACCACAAACCCAGAGATCAAGATATTAATAGAGAGGTATACATAGAAATGAAAAGACAAGAGAAAAGAATGAAGGAGTTGATAAGTGAGATGATGGCAATAAACAATACAGTAAACAAAGTAAATAACAAACTAACAAGCATGGAAAGCAGAATTAACCAAGCAGAAGAAAGAATGTTTTTTTTCACAGACACTCAAATCAGATACAGATTCAACAAAGAAATAGAGCTGCAGGCTAATATCCCTCAGGGACATAGCTGCAGAAATACTCACAAGATTCTAGCAAATCAGATCCAACAACACATCTCAAAAATCTCCCACCATGGTTAAGTAGGCCTCATTCCTGAAATGCAGGGCCAGTTCAACATCTGCAAGACCATAAATGTAATTAAATACATCAACAGAAGTAAAAATAGGTATCACATGATTATATTATTAGATGCAGAAACAGCTTTTGTTAAAATCCAGCACTCTTTTTTGATAAAAACCTTTGAACACATAGGCATAGAGAGAAATAGGCATATCTCAAAATAGAAGGAGTCATATATGAAAAACCTGCAGCCAACATATTGCTAAATGGTCAAAAATTGGAAGCATTTCTCCTGAAAACCAGAAAAAGACAAGGCTGCCCACTTTCACCCCTCTTGTTCAACATAGTGTTGGAAGTCCAAACTAGAGCAATTAGACAAGAGAAGGAAATAAAGTGTATCCACATAGGGAGAGAGGAAATCAAGTTATTTCTCTTCACAGATAATACAATGCTATACCTCAAAAATCCAAGATAATCTGTCAAAAAACCTTCTTGCACTGATAAAGGACTTTGGCAAAGTCGCAGGCTACAAAAATTAACCTGCAAAGGACAGTAGCATTCTTATATAGGCAGAGAACCAAATAAAAAAGCACAATCTCATTCACAATAGCTCAAAAAAAAAAGAAAGAAAAGAAAAGAAAGAAATACCTTTGCATCCTCCTAAGCAGAGATGTGAAAAACTTTTACAATGAATACTACAAATTATTGCTCAAAGAAAACAAAGATGACACAACCAATTAGTAAAATATTTCATGCTCATAAATTGAAAGAATCAATATTGTTAAGGTGTCTATCCTACCCAGGCAAACTACAGTTTTAGTGCAATACTCATTAAATTACCAGCATCATTCTTCTCAGAACTGGAAACAACAATACAGAAATTCATATGGAATCATAAATGACCATGAATAGCCAAAACAATCCTTAGCAATATATATATATATCTCCAAAGCAGGAGGTACCACACTCCCAGACTTTAAACTTTTAAACTTTATTATAAGGCAACAATAATCAAAATAACCTGGCATTGATACAAAAACCTAGTATTGGTACAAAAACAGGCATGTAGACCAATGCAACAAAATACAGATTCCAGAAACAACACTTCAATTTCTCAACCAGCTTATCTTTGACAAAGTCTCCACTAACAACCACGGGGGAGAGGAGAATTTATTCAGTAAATGGTCCTGGGAAAATTAACTGACCATGTGCAGAAGATTAAATCAAGACTCCTACCTATCACCAAACACAAAAATCAACTCTAAATGACTCAAAGACATAAATGTAAAACTCCAAACTATAAGAATGGTAGAAAATGCAGGAGACACCCTTATAGAAATGGGAACTGGCAACCGATTCTTAAGCAAATCCTCAAGTGTTCATGCCATAAGAAATAAGTTAGACAAGTAGTACTTCATCAAACTGACAAGCTTATGCAAAACCAAAGAAACCATCAATACAGTGGGGAGACAACCCTCAGATTGGGGAAAAATATTTGCCTACTGTATAACAAACAAAGGCCAAACATCAAGAATCTACAAGGAACTCAATCATACTGGGAAAACAGATAAACAAACAGCCCTATTATAATGTAGGCGATGGATATGAATAGATATTTCTCAAAAGAAGACATATGAGCAGCCAACAAATACGTGAAAAAATGCTCAGTCTCTCTAATAATCAAAGAAATGCAAATTAAACCTACACTGAGACACTACCTAACTTCAGTCAGAATGGCCATCATCAATAACTCAAAAAACAACAGATGCTGGAGATGATACAGGAAAATGAGAACACTTCTACACTGTTAGTGGGAGCGTAAATTAGTACAACATCTGTGGAAAACAGTGTGGCAATTCCTCAAAGATCTAAAAATCAACTTTCCATATGACTCAGCAATCCCCCTTCTGGGAACATACCTGGAGGAACTCAAATCATTCTACAGAAAAGATACCTGAACATTCTTGTTTATTGCAGCATTTTTCACAACAGAGAAACATGGAACTAACCGTGCTACTCACTAAAAGTAGAATAGATTTTTAAAATGTGATACATATACATGATGGAATATTACACAGCCATAAAGAAGGGCAAAATTATGAACTTTGCACCAATTTGGTTGGTTTTAGAATTTTCAGTACCCAGTGATCTATCACAGAACCAAATTACTGAGTACCACATGTCCTCACTCATTAGTGAACCCTGAACAATTATAATACTACAAGAAAGAGATTGACAGTGGTGGGAAAGTCCCAGGGGAGGAAGTGGGAGGGCACACTTTATGAATAAGGGTACCTGATCTCATCCAGGTGATATGGGGACCAAAGTGAGACTCAAACGTTACCTGTACAGTGATCATTTGTATACCTAAACCTGAATTGTATCTTATATCTTTAAAATAAAAAATAAAAATAGTAATAATAATAATTAGGATGAGCAAATACATTTTTGTCTTTGGCACTATAATATAACTATAATAATGAATTATAGTTTTTATATTCCCTTGCTGAAATGAAATCAACTTTGTCTAGGTATATGATTCTTTTCAGTTACAAGTAAGTGGGTTTTTCTTGAAATTTATAATGTTTGTTTTGATATAAATTAGTAGTATTAAATTTTTATTTTTTAATTGTATGCTGTCTTCACAAATTCTATAGAAATTTTCATTACTTCTTGTATGCTTTCACCAGTATAAATATTGTTATTAATTACTTGCTATAGAATACATGTAATGATTATAATTGCATCATTAGCTACATCATTTTTTCAAACAGTGGTTAGCTTTCTAAAATGTATTACTGATTGCCTTAATGTTTTTACTAGCTAAATTTTTTTATGATGAATTTAAAATTATATACTAAGAAATGGAAGTTTTTAAGAGCAAGAACAAGATTTCTTTATTTTTTACTTCTCTAGCATTTCAGAGAACAATATTACACCTATCTAGAACTTTATATAGTTCTAGTTATGTTAAGTATATTCAGTGTGATAAATTATATGTTTTGGCTTTTGAACAGTATTTTTATGAATTTAATTATTTCTTCTATTAAATTTAATTTTATGAAAATCACATATGTGTATATTATTAAGTCAGTACTAAAGAAGAACTTGTGATTAAATGCAGG
>NW_006954013.1:4781-7610 GCF_000164805.1 Carlito syrichta
TGAGAGGACAGAGAACCTCCCACAGTTGGTGGGGGGAGGTGAAGGGGTTACCCTGTAACTACTTTCTTTTAGTCATGAAGATTTAATTTCCTTAACCCTTTCTTCTTTGACTGCAATATTTTATCTCAATAACTTTATAATAATAATTACATTTTACAGAAGTATTTTGGTAGTCTTTAATGTCACTTTAAGTTATGTCTGTCACATTTCATAAACTTTAGTTATAAGCTTCGCCCTGTTTGAGGATAATGAAGACGTTACATCCTTACTCTTCCCTCTGTTCTCTTCTTGATTTATTCTCTCCAGTGTTAGTTGGTAGTACTTTTACATGTGCATGTTGTTAACAAGAATTTCTTTATTTTAAGCTAATCATTATTTAGAATTTTTCATAAGTTGAGTGACTGAAATTTGAAAATAGTTTATTGTGTGTATATGTCATAACTTATATTGTTATAAGTAATAATGTATACAGCTACTGACAATATACTAATTTATAATAATCACACAATTACTATTTTATGTGTGATCAAATATGGCCCTGGAATTACACTGCCTCTTGTGTTGGCTTGTTTAACACAAACATCAAATTATAACTTTTAGCCGGGCTCGGTGGCTCAGCCTGCAATCCTGGCTCAGCCTGCAATCCCGCGCCTTTGGGTAGCTGAGGTGAGTGGATTGCCTGAGCCTGAGGGTTCGAGACCTGCCTGGGCAGCGAGACCTCATCTCTACAATAAATCAAAAAATCAGCCGGGTGTGGTAACTCAAGCCTGTAATTCCGGCTACTCGGAAGGCTGAGGCGGAAGGATCACCGGAGCCCAGCAAGTCAAGGCTGCCGTGGCCTGGAGCAGCCACTGCACTCCAGTCTGAGTGAGACTGAGGGCGACTGTATGAGACTCCAACTCAGTATATGTGTGTGTATGTGTGTATATATATATATAACTTTTAGCCACTTATTACTTCAAATATTCATTTATTTTAGCAAACTTCATCTTTGAACAGTTTATGAAAGTAGACAGTCTTATAATTTTGTATCTTCTGGTGCTACAGGCAGAATTCATTTCCTTCAAAATAAATATTTTGAAACCCAAATCAGCATAATCATATTTGAAGATGGGACCTTTGAAAGACAAATAGATTTAGATGGGATAATGAAGGTGGATCAGAATGAGTTTATGCCCTTGTAAGAGGAGACACCGGAGAGCTGGGTTTATATCTTTCTCCTCTATGCTCCTCCCTCCTCTATGCTTTTCTTTCATTCTGTCTTGTGAAGATATAATAAAAATGTGGTTGTCTTCAAACCAGAAAAGAAACCCTCACCAGAGCCCCATCATGCTGCGTCCTAGATTTTGAACTGGCTAGCCTCCTGTACTGTGTTAAATAGTTTTTTTGTTGTTTAAGCTAAGATATCTGGCACTTGTAAGTTTCTAATTATAATTAGATTTTATTTAACAATATTATTTAAAAATAATCTAATTTTATTTTCCATTGTCCCTTTTAATCTATTTTCCAATATTACTTATATCTAATATAATATAAAATTTGGATATGTGATACTATGGTGATTCTTTGTTCCATTGTTCTGAAAGAAATGACCATTCATAGGACACCATGTGTTCCTTCAGGTATAATTTCAGTATAATTGGGTTAGTTCATATATACCAGTGTAAGAAATAATATAAGGAAAGACTTTATCTGAAAATGCCATTATTCTGCCCATATATTCTTCATTAGCCATTTTAACCAGTATACTAAAATATGCTTTATTAATTAATTGAAGAAATTAAATGCATCAAACTGCTGTTCAAAAACCAACTGACTATATCTAATTTAACTAGAAATATATTAAGTTCCAGATAGGTGAAATGTTATTCTCTGAAATGCTAGATAAATATAAAATAATTCTTGTCTTTGCTTTCAAAAATTTCTATTTCTTATTATATACTTTATAATTCATCCAAAAAAATCAGTTGCCCATAAAACTAGGCACTAAGAAATACATTTTAGAAAGTTAATCACCCTTTGAAGAAATGATGCAGCAAATATGGGAATTTAATTATTACATTTTGCCCGAACATTGTGGTTATTTTTTTCTGCTATTTTATACAGTGGAAAAGGCAGTTGATGTTAAACTTATTCTTTGTAAGAAAATTATCTTTTACACTTTTGGAGATTTCAGCAGATTTTAAAACTTGACTTTTTGTTTCCTTGGAGTTAATGAAAACCATGTAGATGTGTTCATGTAATTATGTGCCTTTTATTCATTGATGTGTTCTTTCAATCTTCATAAAACTTCTATATTTTATCTTCTTTTGGGGGGCTTCCAGTCAGCCAACATCAAAAATTTCAATGATCCTCCCATGCCTTAATCTATATTTTATCTTGCATTGAATTATTTGGTTATTTTCTTGACAGTTTTCAAGAATATTTTTTCAGATTATGTTTGAAACATAAACATGAACAGAAGTGATATTCCTTAACTAAAATCAATTTCTTCTTCAAACTGATTTTTTTTTTAATTTCTGGAGTAATCTCTGGTTTCATGTATTTAATAACTTCTGAAAACCATTGTAAGTTAACTTATCCAAGTTTATAAGCTTGGGGTTTAAAACTTTAATTTTCACTTATTTTTTTCTGAAATATTTATTACTGCATGGGCATAAAAAGGTGTGTGTGTGTGTGTGTGTGTGTGTAAGTGTAAGACAAGGGGAGAGAGAGACAGAAAGAGAGAGAGAGGAGAGAGGATATTTGGCATTTCTTTTAGAAAAATATGAGTGCTGTACTCAACCACAATCTCTGTGTATCAGTCCTGCATTCTGGTGCTCCAAGTGC
>NW_006954014.1:0-683 GCF_000164805.1 Carlito syrichta
ATTCAAAACAATAGTAAAGGCATATGATAGTGTCAAAAACCTAAAAGGTAATCTGACAAAGCATGTGAGCAAATAAATCACACATATATGTGTATATATATTAATTCTTCATATTTATACACATATATATTCATTTTTTAAGATATTTAACCTTTTAGTCACCTAAGCAGTGAAAATTAACCTATACTTGTAAAAAAAATTCAAAACAATAGTAAAGGCTTCGTCTTTCAGCATTAATATGTTGGATTGAACATATATGCTTGTTTTCAAATCCCTACTAAGTTTCTCTAAGATAATCGAAAAAAAAGAGAGAGAGAGATGTATGAAGCCACAAAAATAAAGACAGAAGTGAGGACCACTAAAAGGAAAGAAAGCTAAATAAACATTTTGGCAAGATGAAATCTCTCCGAGGAATGTTACTGGAAGAATGAGCAACTCAACATTTTTCAGAGGAACTTTAGATAGAGAAGAGGACCTGGTTAGGTTCAGGAACAGTGGTACTAAAATATTATCAAGTGTGGTTAGGAAGAGGATAAGAAGAAGAGGGATAATCAAAACATCTATGCATAGAATAAATGACCCTTCTTTCTATGGCCAGAATTTTAGTAAATACTATCTACTGCTAGAATAACACTTGTTGGGTATTATTTTGTTCTAGAGGCTCACATGAGTAAATTGATTTA
>NW_006954015.1:0-2370 GCF_000164805.1 Carlito syrichta
CCCCACCTGGGCAGCGAGACCTCATCTCTACAATAAATCAAAACATCAGCGGGGCATGGTAGCGCATGCCTGTAATTCCGGCTACTCGGAAGACTGAGGCGGAAGGATCGCGGGAGCCCAGCCGGTTGAGGCTGTGGTGGCCAGGAGCAGCCACTGCACTCCAGTCTGGGCGACAGAGTGAGACTCCAACTCAAAAAAAGAAAAAAAAAGAAAAGAAAGACCAGTAGTGGAAAACTCCCAGGGGAGTGGGGCACACCTCATCAGCAAGGATACCCGCATAATGAACATTTGTATACCTAACCCTGAATTGTATCCCACATCTATAAAATAAAAGTAAAACAGCAAAATCTTATTTAACCTTATTTTAAAGGAAATGTTTTCTAAAGTCTAAAGCATATTACATTTATAAACTAGTCTTAATGGTATAGTACATATTTTCTGTTATATCTACTTTCAAGAGACCCCGACACTAGAAAAAACACCAGTACTAGCACTAATGCCAGAGGAGTAGTAACTCATTATTCAGGAAATTATCAGAGACAGATAAAGGCATGAATGACTTTAGCGGGGTTTAACTTCCAGCAATGTTGAGGAAATTCAGGACTCTTGAGCAATTTGAAGGAAGGAACTAGAAATGGATTGCCTGCATGCAACTGGTATGTAGGAAGATTAGCCTCATCTCTTAAATGGTAATTATAAAAAAAAAAAAACTTCTGCCCACCAGTATTGGAAAACTGCACAAATACAAGTTGCTCAATAGGTGCCATTGACAAAAAAGAGGTCATCAGTTATCCTTGAGAAAGCAG
Source organism: Carlito syrichta (assembly GCF_000164805.1). Lineage (NCBI taxonomy): Eukaryota > Metazoa > Chordata > Mammalia > Primates > Tarsiidae > Carlito > Carlito syrichta. Next base: position 807 of record NW_006954015.1, read on the forward strand.
ATGACAAGCTTGAATCTGATGTGTGAATGAAGCCCAGATTCACACAGATATGTAATATGGTGACTACAACACAAAATTGTAATATAAAATGTGGTATAACACTGATGAATCAGTAGAGATTTAGTAGAGCAAATACAAACATTTCTGGAAGAGATGCTTTTATGACCTCCAACACTAGATTCAGTAGAAAGAAAAAAAAATATGACAATAAAAGACACTATCCATGAAACTCAGTAGCTCAATAAAAGGAAAAGATTGTTTTTAAATAAGTAGAAATAATAGAATAATCTGCAATATTTATTACATATATTTAAGGAATTCAGAGTTAAAGGAAGGAAGAAAACAATAAGGTAAGTGCATGTCAGAAATATAACAAACCTATTTCTTAAAAATCTATAAATACACATAATATACATATCTTTTTCTAGAAAGAGGAGGATAAAATTAACTCATAAGATATCAAATATTGTTATAAAGTAAGAAAACAATATTGTGTGTCATTGGCACAGATAGAGTTCATATATTGTATATATTTAAGTGGGGAACCTCAAAACATCGGAATTACTTTTGGGGGGGCAGGTTCCTTAAAGTATAGGTTTCTACCACCAGGTAAGTGTTTCAGAAACCCATCATCATCAGTATACTAGCTAGCATTGTTGTGAGAGACTGCGTTCAGTTTCAGTTAATTGGTTTTGGAGAATCTTTCAACTCCTTTGAACATTTCATGATGAGTGATTTGCAAGTGGAACTGCCCACACCTTGCTGAGTGTTCCACAGTTTTGACCCAAAATGAAATGACTTCCATGGCCCACTCTCTCTAGTCTCTGATCTCACCCTGAAAGCCTTTTTTTTTTTAAATCCCCTTGATGAAAAAAGTCCTGAAAGGGAAATATTTTGCCAATATGGAAGAGGTGAAGCAAAAATCAGCAGAAGCATTAAAAGGCATCAAAACTGATGAGATAAAAAGTTGTTTTGAACAGTGGAAAAAGGGTCTCAATAGGTGTATTGCATCAAATGGAGAGTACTTTGAAGGTGATGAAGTTAAAATATGTAAGAATGTGTACTCAATTTTTATAAATAAATTCTAGGTTTTGGAGGGTCTCACTTCATATATAATGTAAGAGAAAGATGATAAGCAAGCCCACACATACATGGAAATGATTTATATATCAAAAATGTTAGCTAAACCAGCAATAAAAAGAGAAACTATTAAATAAGAGCTGGAGCAATCTGCTATACAGATGCACAAAATTAAAATACGGTTATTCTTAGGCATCTTTGGGGATTGTTCTATGAACCTTTGCAGATATCAAAATACACAGATACTCCAAGGTCTTATGTAAAATAGCATAGTATCTACATATACATCCTCTTGTCTATATACATCCTCTTGTATAACCTAAATTATCTCTAGATTATTTATACCTAATAAAATATCCATGCTATGCAAAAGTTTATTATATTATATTTATACTTATATTATACTTAATTTTATATACTTAATTTTAATTATATTAAAATTATATATTTAATATTTTATTTCTGCTTAATTATGCATTATTTG
>NW_006954016.1:0-3021 GCF_000164805.1 Carlito syrichta
TCTTTTCTGATAGCTCTATCTATGACTTTCAACATTATATGAACAAGAGAAGTGAGAGTGAGCAGCCTTGTCTTGTTCCAGTTTTCAGGGAAAATTATTTATATCTCTATCTGTTTAGCAGTGTGTTGGTAGTGTATTTATTTTAGATGGTCTTACTATTTTGAGGTATGTTCCATTTAACCTAGGTGTTCAATGGTTTTTATTAAGAAGGGATGCTGGATTTTATCAAAAGCTTCTTCTTTATCTAATAATATAATCACGTGGTTCTTGTTTTTACATCTGTTTATGTATTTAATTACATTTATAGTCTTGCAGATGTTGAACCAACCCTGCTTCCCAGGGAGAAAGCCTACTTGGTCATGGTGGATGATTTTTGAGATGTGTTATTGGTTCTGGTTTGCTACAATCTTGTTAAGAATAAAAATAAAATAAAATAAAATAATTACCCAGATATAAGGGTTCCTGCCTGTGATCCAAGACCTTTGGGAGAATGAGGCAGGAGGATTGCTTGAGGCCTAAAGTTTGAGATTAACCAGGACCTCATAGCAAAACATTTCTCTACAAATAAAAAAAGAGTAAATTAAAATGTAATGAAATAAAATAAAATAAAATATTTAGTCAGAGTTAGTGGTTCCTGCCTTGCATCCCAGTACTTTGGGACAGTGAGGCAGGAGGATCACTAGAGACCAGGAGTTTGAGACTAACCTGGGCCTCATAGCAAAACCCTGTCTCTACAAAATTAAAAAATAAAATACTACAGTAAAATAAGAAAATAAAATAAAATAATTAGCCAAACTTAGTGGTTCTCAGGATTTTGGAAGGTTGTGGTGAAATGATTGCTTGAGACCAGGAGTTTGAGACTAGCCTGGGCCTCAAAGCAAAAGTTTTCTCTACAAAAGAAAAAATAAAATAGTTAATTCAAGCAAAATAAAGTAAATAAAATAAAGTAAAATAATGTAAAATAAAATAAAATAAAATATTAAAAACTTGTCAGACTTAGTGATTCCTACCTGACATCTCAGCACTTTGAGAGGCCAAGGTGGGAGGATTGCTTGAGGTCAGAAGTTTGAGACTTGCCTGTGGCTCATAGCAAAACCCTGTCTCTACAAAATTAAAAAATAATATAGTAAAGTAAAATAAAATAAAATAACTAGGAGACTTAGTGACTCCTGCCTGAAATCCAGAACTTTGGGAGGCTGAGATGGGAGGATTGCTTGAGGACAGGAGTTTGAGAGTAGCCTGGTACTCATAGCAAAACCTTGTCTCTAAAAAATAAAAAAATTAAAATAAAATAATATTAAATAAAATTAAATGTAAAACATGAAATATTAGCCAGACTTTGTGATTCCTGCCTGGCATCCCAGCATTTTAGAATCCCAGTGCATGAGGATTGCTTGAGGCCAGGAGTTTGAGACTAGCCTGGGGCTCATAGCAAAATCCTGTCTCTACAAAATAAAAAAATAAAGTAGTTAAGTAAAAAAAATTAAATATAAATAAATAAATAAATGAATGAATAAATAAATAAAATAAAATAAAAGAATTAGCCAGACTTAGTAGTTCCTGCCTGGCATACCAGGACTTTGGGAAGCCGGGGTGGGAACATCGCTTGAGGTCACGTATTTGAGACTAGCCTGGGACTCATAGCAAAATCTTGTCACTACAAAATTTAAAAAATTGAATAGTAAAGTAAAATAAAGTAAAATAAAATAAGTCAGACTTAGTGGTTCCAGCCTGGCATCCCAGTACTTTGGGAGGCTGAGACAGAAGGATTGCATGAGGCCAGGAGTTTGAGACTAGCCTGTGCCTCATAGCAAAACCCTGTTGCTACAAAATTTAAAAATAACATACTAAATAAATAAATAAATAGCCAGACTCAGTAGTTCCTGTGTGGCATCCCAGCACTTTGGGAGGTCGAGGCCTGAGGATAGCTTTGAGGTAAAGAGTTTGACACTAGCCTGGGTCTCAGAGCAAAACACTGTCTCCACAAAATGGTAAAATAAAATAGTAAAACAAAGCAAGATAAAATAAAATAAAATAAAATGAATTAACTTATTGGTTTCTGCCTGTCATCCCAGCACTGTGGGAGGCCAAGGAGTGAGAATCATTTGAGGCAAGGAGTTTGAGACTAGTCTGGACCTCTTAGCAAAACCCTGTCTCTAAAAAATAAAAAAATAGTAAAGTGCAATAAAATAAAATAAAATAAAATAATTAGCCAGACTTAGTCATTCCTGACAGTCATCCCAGTACTTTGGGAGGCCGAGGCAGGTAGATCTCTTCAGGAGAGGAGTGTGAGACTAGCCTGGGCCTCATGGCAAAACCCTGTCACTACAAAATAAAAAGATAAAATAGTAAAGTAAAATAAAATAAAATTAAGTTAAGTAAAGTAATTAGCCAGGATTAGTGTTTCCTCACTGTCATCCCTTTATTTTGGGAAGCCGAGCTGGGAGGATCGCTCATGCCAGGAGTGTGAGACTAGCCTAAGCCTTATGGCAAGGCCCTGTTGCTGCAAAAAGAACCCAAAACAAAACATAGTAAAGTAAAGTAAAATAAAATAATTATCCAGACTTAGTGGTTCCTGCCTGGCAGATCAGCACTTTGGGAGGCCGGGATGGGAAGATCGCTTGAGTCCAGGAGTTTGAGACTAGCCTGGGGCTCATAGTAAAACTCCATCTCTATAAAATAAAAAGATAAAATAGAAAAACAAAATAAAATATAAAATGATATGAAATGAAATGAAATAAAATAACTTAAAATAAAGTAAAATAAAACAAAACAACATAAAATAAATAAAATAAAATATAAAATAAAGTGAGCCAGACTTAGTGGTTCCTTCCTGGCATCCCAGTCCTGTTTGAGGCCAAGGTGGGAGGTTCACTTGAGGCCAGGAGTTTGAGAGTAGCCTGGGCCTCAGAAAAACAGTCTCTATGAAATAAAAAAATAAAATAGCAAAGCAAAGTTAAATACAATAATATAAAATAAAGTGAACCAGACTTAGTGGTTTCCTGCCTGGCATTCCAGTCC
>NW_006954017.1:0-750 GCF_000164805.1 Carlito syrichta
CTTTGATTACTGTAAACATATAGTAAAATTTGAATTCTGGACCTGTGATAGCTCTTGCTTTGCTTCTTTTGATAAGATTCTTTTGGCTATTCATGATTGTTTATGGTTTCATATGAATACTTTATTGTAATTTACAGTTCTGAGAAGAGAGATGTTAACATAAGGGTTATTTCATTGAATCTGTAGACTGACTAAAAGGCTAATTATTACATTAAAAGCGGTAAGTAAAGTCAGGGAAACAAGCATGTCAAATTGTCATTTTTGACAACAGCCTCATAACTGTGACATCATAATGGGAGGGACCTTGACTACTGAGCAATCCTTAGGCTTCAAGCACTTCTGTACAAAAATTTTGCAAGAGAGAAGTGACCAAGAATCCTCTAAACAGGGTAGTCCTTTTTTTTAAGCAGTCTTAATTGAGAATACCGAGAAACACCCAAACTGGGAGGGTACCTGAGGGTGTTGCCCACGGGGTAGTGTTTTATTATTATAGTCACGGAGTCCTGTTGGAGCTTGGTTATAGCACAACCAAATAATATTTTAGCACTCTTTAGTTTAGAAACTTTTGAATGCTTGAAGTATTGTGTAACAACCTTTGAGTAGTTTTTCCTATACGATTTGAACATTGCTTTTACTAGGATCATAATCAATTTTCCAGAAATTTCAATTTGTCTAACTTTTTATACTATGCAGAGCTAATACTTACTACATTGTAAATCTCATGTATTTTGGTTTATAAAAATTGTGCCC
>NW_006954018.1:0-745 GCF_000164805.1 Carlito syrichta
AATTAAAATACAAAAGGGGATGCTAGAAGTAGGAAAATAATTAATGCTGAAGCAACAGTCACTCTAACAATTCAGTCAATGACGTTTCGACCCTCAGAGAAAGGAAATTTCTAAGGCTCAACTAGTGTTGGTGCAAACGAAGATATGTCTTCTAACAAAGTATCTTTAGATATAAAACAGAAGCAGTAAACTACAATATCATCAGCTAAGAGTTTTCTGACACGCTTTGCCTAAATTGTGGGAATTCACACCATGAATGTCAGCTATCATCTGTAAAGTTCTATAAAAATCCTTCAAAACCCATAGGAACCCACAAATTTCCAAAATTGGCATGGTGGGGATATAACACTTTTTAGCTGAAGGCACTGTATCTCTGGGAGGGACTTTTTATTAAGAGAAACTGGAATGAGTTGTAAGTGTCACATAAGGGGACTTTGAATAATGTAAAAAAGAACAGCAGCTACTGATCCAGACTTGTAGCTCTTACAAAAAAGATGAAATGATAAAGAGCTGGCATAATCATAAGTTCTGCACAATCACTTTGGAAGCAATCTCAAAGCTAACTAGTCAAGTTAATGAAAAAGTTTAGAGATTAAATAAAAAAGAAATTAAAGCAGATAAAAATTACAAGAGGCCCAGAAACACTAGGTGAAAAAAAGTTAAAGGTGACTGGAAAATTGTTAATTAGAAAATCTGTGAAACATACGTGAGGCAAAGAAAATGCTTTTATGTTCAGAGTTTCACA
>NW_006954019.1:0-610 GCF_000164805.1 Carlito syrichta
AAGGCATAAGCTGAACCTGATCACAAGCAACAGTCTCCACCAGTCCGAGGCACGTCCACAAGAATTGGCTTCTACTCCCTGCAAGAGGCAAGACTGGGAAAACATGCTGGGAAAGCAGAATATTCAGCACTTAGGGCTTTTTTTTTTCTTTTGCTGTAAAAAAGGCAATTAGAACCACTGGTAAAACTAGATTAAGTAATAGAACCGCATCCATGTTAATTTCCTGTTTTTTTTTTTAATCACGGTACTGTTTTTATGTAAGAGGTGTCTTTGTCTTTAGAAACTTTTCATTGAAGTAATTATGATTAAAGTAACATCATGCCACAACTTATTCCCAAATGGTTCAGAACTAAAAAATAGTTTAGAAGGATGATAAAGCAGATGTGCTATGATGTTAACACAGGGGTATCTGGGTGAAATGTGTGCAGGTGCTCATGCTGTTATTCTCTCTCTCTTTTTTTTTTTTGAGTTGGTGTCTCACTCTGTCTCCCAGGCTGGAGTGCACAGCACGCTCGACTTCTGGGCTCAAGATGATTGTTCCATCTCAGTCTTTCACGTAGCTAGAACTACAGGTGCGCACACCATGCCCAGTTAATTTTTTGATTTATTG
>NW_006954020.1:0-776 GCF_000164805.1 Carlito syrichta
TAAACAAGAATGTTCAGGTATCTTTTCTGTAGAATGATTTGAGTTCCTCCAGGTATGTTCCCAGAAGGGGGATTGCTGAGTCATATGGAAAGTTGATTTTTAGATCTTTGAGGAATTGCCACACTGTTTTCCACAGATGTTGTACTAATTTACACTCCCACTAACAGTGTAGAAGTGTTCTCATTTTCCTGTATCATCTCCAGCATCTGTTGTTTTTTGAGTTATTGATGATGGCCATTCTGACTGGAGTTAGGTAGTGTCTCAGTGTAGGTTTAATTTGCATTTCTTTGATTATTAGAGAGACTGAGCATTTTTTCACGTATTTGTTGGCTGCTCATATGTCTTCTTTTGAGAAATATCTATTCATATCCATCGCCTACATTATAATAGGGCTGTTTGTTTATTTGTTTTTCCCAGTATGATTGAGTTCCTTGTAGATTCTTGATGTTTGGCCTTTGTTATACAGTAGGCAAATATTTTTCCCCAATCTGAGGGTTGTCTCCCCACTGTATTGATGGTTTCTTTGGCTTTGCATAAGCTTGTCAGTCTGATGAAGTGCTACTTGTCTAACTTATTTCTTATGGCATGAACACTTGAGGATTTGCTTAAGAATCGGTTGCCAGTTCGTATTTCTATAAGGGTGTCTCCTGCATTTTCTACCCTTCTTATAGTTTGGAGTTTTACATTTATGTCTTTGAGCCATTTAGAGTTGATTTTTGTGTTTGGTGATAGGTAGGAGTCTTGATTTAATCTTCTGCATATGGTCAGCTAATTTC
>NW_006954020.1:2236-6263 GCF_000164805.1 Carlito syrichta
CATCTTAAATTTCTATTTGCTCAGTACCTTATTCTTCCTTCTGTACATTCTCTGGATTTGTTCAATTTTGAAACTGGATTGAGGATGGGCAGTTGTGCTTTTTGCAGTTTTTAGATTTGATTACCATGTGATGGGAAAAGCTGTGGTTCAGAAGCTATCTGCAGATCACAGTATACACTGGCAAGTGTGTGAACCCCTTGAAACCACTTTCCACCACCTTGTAATCTGTCCATGTGGTGGGGGCATATGTATGCACCCTGAGAGCAAAATGAGGTAAGTAAAAGGGTAAGAACAGAAAAAGGAAGAAAGGAGACTAAAGGAAGATGAAGACAGGAGAAGGAGAAGGAAAACAGGAACGTCAACTAATGAATAAATAATAAACAGACAAAAACAAAAACCAAAGCAAAAAAAAAACTAAAGCAAAAAAAAGCCAAACATACCAACATTACAAAAAAAAAAACCTTTTAATACACTCGCCCTCAAAAATACCTATATGCAAACAGAAAAACTAAAAATCACCAAAACAAAAACAAAACAAGTATTAAAACATAAACAATAAACAGAGAAAAAAAGAAAAAGGAGAAAAAAAAAACACCCTCTGTGGCCATTTTTGGAACTTCAGTTTCCTTTCCCAAGCACTGCCACCCTTGTGGCCTATTGCTTTGGTAGGGAGTGGGCTCTAGTTTCCAGATCCCTCCCCTCCACTCTCAGTGCAGTCTAATCTGGTGGCTCTTAGCACTATGGGCTGCTGTGAGAGGTGGATGAATCAATTCCTGGCTAACACAACTCATCCACTGCTACTTCTGCCTCTGTAGCCAAGTACCCCACTCAGATCTGATGTTTCTATGCCTGGTCCAGCATGAGGGTGGGGCAGAATCTCTCCGTGTCTGCTCCTGAAGTTTTCTCTCCGGATCAGTAGTGGTCAGTCCCAGGGGTGGGAGGGTGCATTAATCGCGGTTGGGTCCCACATTAGAGGTTGAACAGAGGTGAAGGGGCCAATGCAGGTCTCTGCCCACCCCAGAACAGAGAAACAATGGAAGTTGGTGTCTCCTCACTATGGGCAGGTCTCAGTTTCAGATTTCCTTTCTGTGCCCTCTCCACAGTTCCCATGGCCAGTGTCCGGCCCACTGCCATGGGTGGTGCCATGGGCCAGGTGCCAGGGACTGAGACCAGCTGACCTCTGCTACCTCCTCCTGAGAGACCTCCAAGTATGACTGATGATCCTGCACACTGTGGTCTCCAATGTCAGGGTAGTGGTGGCTTGCAGCCACCTCTGGTGGGAGGCCACAGTACCAGTCTCATCTCAGATGGACTTTCAATCACCCAGCAGCGCTCACCCACTCATTCAGACTGTCTGTGTGGACACTTGCCCTTGCAGAGATTTTCACTCTCCCACAGGTTCCAATCCCATCTTAATTATTGTTGAAATAAAACAGACACATATAAAAAGTCAGCGGCTACTCTATGTTAATTGAAAATTATTAAGTTAAAAATTAAAAAAATATTTTCAAAATATTGACATATAAATATATAAAAATTAAAATAGAAAGGCAAGAGACACCAAGAATGAAAGTGAAAGACCAGCAAAATCATTTTTACATAGCAAATTTTGCTATGTAAAAATGCAGAAAACATTAATATCAATAGTCTTTCAAGTTGTCCTATACATTAAAGATAAACATGTGCTAGAAAAAATGAGAACTAAAAATAGTAAATAGAAGAGAAAAAGCAATTGTTTCACAAATACAAGTCTATGAAAATATTTTCTACACCATGTTTATCCAAGAAAAAGTGAATTTGGGAGAAAGCAAAAGCAAATTAGAAAATGCATTGTGAAGCTCATCTCTAGTAAAGGCAATTGATTACTAGATCCCTGGTCCTATACTCTTGCAAAATTGTACAAGCTGTCTCTTAATAGACCTTATAAAGGAAGAGGCTTTTCTCCAATACTGATACTCCTCATCTTCTCTTGTTCAAAGTTTTCCCTTGTGGCAGTTCTCCTTAACTTCCAATTTGTGAATGGTTGGTAACATTGAGACCAGGGTCTTCTACACTTTGATGTTAACAAGGACATCCTAAACTGAGAATTAAGCTTATGTTGGAATCTATCTGTGGACAACAGAAGAGACTTTAAACATTACTACTTTGGAAACTTAAGCTTATAGCGATGGAAATTGTAGTGATTTGACTTTGTAAGAAGCATAAGTGAATGAATGCCAAGTCTGATGAGGTCAAATGTTATGAACACAAATTGAAAAAGTGGATCATCAGGCAATTTTAGATAATCCAGATCAAGAGAAGGACAAATACAATTATCAAAGACAGTTTATCCATACACAAAATTAACATTTATACTTGCATAGAAAAATTTTAGAAGAATGCATAACTAGCTGCTAATATTATATTTTATCATTTGCAATTTATAATTGGGGTATCAATAAAACAATTTTTAATTTAAATATTGTTTAAGATTTCAAATATTTCCAAACCACTTGTATTAATCTTTGATTCAAAATAATTAAACATAATTCCTTTAGAAAAATGAATCATTTCAAGTGTGATTGACCTTCTTAGACAAACTCCAGTTCACTGACCTCTTCACTTCCTCTCTTCTTTCATCCTTAGATGTCTTTGATGAGTAGTTTTCTCATTCAGTCTGTCCCTCTGACCCTTTAATCATCAGCCATCTTCTTTTTGGTACCTTTACTCAACAGAATTTGTCCTCTCAAATGTCACCAACCAATAACTTATGCCTTTGTCTCAAAAGTTTTATTCTAGAAATTCTTTTAAGTATTAGCCTTTGCAAACATATATTAAGAGATTATTTAAATTTTATGGATTAATATATTAATATTAATTATTTAAACTTTATGGATTATATGTTATATTAATATATAATCAATATTATATTAATATATAATATAAATTAATTGAAAAATTAAACCTTCAAATATTTTGCTAATATTGTCATCCTAGAAAAATCAAACTCAATGTAATATAAAATAAAACTAAGATGTTATTGCATCATTTTCTTAGGAAAAATCTATAGACCAATTAAACCAATTCATGAAAATCTGTTTTAATCTATGGTAACAATTATGTTGATGTCACTCTCTGTGACAGTAATATCAAATTTTACTGTCTATTCTCACTTTGCCATTTTCTGAAAAACCCGAACCTTCATCTTCATGTATCAGTTGTGAAGTAAGCTGCATAGGGGGTATAAGAAACCCATCTATGACATTGTGTTGCTCTTATAATACATAAAATTCTTAACATGCTCTACAAAGTGACTGCAGGGTTTGTCACCACTCTACTTTATCTCATACTAATATCACTCTTAATCTTTGTATCCTAGGATAATTGTCTTTCCAATGTATCAAGAATGCTACCGATTTCCTGCCAAAAATTTGTCACAGTGGATTCTTCCTCTTAGCCCTCCACACCTAAGTATATTTTACTCAACTTCAATAATTCAATTTAAATTGCATGTTATTGGGATAGTCTACTTTAATTTCTCAAGATCAGGTCAGATCTCCCTTATGTGTACTCTCAACATATTAGTAGGACCCATTTATTACTACTAACAAACCGATATTGATACATTATTTTTGATCTAAAGTCCAAAATTTGTTTATATATTTTCCATTTTTCAATTGTCTTTCTCTGTTTCAGAATCTCATCATGGATACCACATAACATCTGCTTATCATGTCTCTTTATTTCTACTTACTATGACAGTTTCTAAGACATTCCTCATTTCTAGTGACCTTGACAGTTTTAAAGAATACTGGTCAAATATTTTGTAGGATTTCCCTTTGTTGGGATTTTCCTGTTTTTCATGATTACAGTGAGGTTATACATTTTTAAAACAAAGATCACAGAGGCAAAGCATCAATCTCATCACAGTATGTCAAGAGTATATACTACAAACATGACAACACAGTGGATAATAAGCTTGATCACCTTGCTGAAAGAATGTTTGTTAGGTTTCTTCACTGTAAATTTAATGTCTCTCTAGTCCACA
>NW_006954021.1:0-403 GCF_000164805.1 Carlito syrichta
CCACATGGATGTGGGTAAGGTTCTCAGACTCCCCCCAAGTCTTGCTCCCAGTTTTTGTTTTCCTGTAGGGTCACCACCTTGGCTGCTGGTGCTACCTTTGACCTTGAACTTCCTGTTGATCTCAGGAGCACTGGGAAGGACCTTTATAGACTTGGCTGGCTTGAGGTGGTCCTTCTTGACTTTGCTGCCCTGTTTGGAGCTTTTCCTCGGCTGCCCCTGCTATCCAGGGAGCCCTCTTCACCTCACCTGTCTTCTAGGGTACCTTTCTTGTTCACCTCACTGGGTGGGGAAGGTCCTTCTTTGGACCTTCTTGGCCTTTCTGAGTTTCCTCACAATGGTGGATATCTTCTGAAGCTGCATTTTCCTTTTGTTTTGAGAACGATTCAAAGCTGTCAGTGGCACC
>NW_006954022.1:0-435 GCF_000164805.1 Carlito syrichta
GGGGGAGGAGGAGAGGAGGGAAGGGGTGCACAGGTCCAAGGTCTACTCCCCAGGGCTCGAGGGGGGAGCGGGCGGTGAGTTCGGTAGCCGCGGGACCCACCCAGAGGAACCGCACGGGATGGCCGAGACCAATCGCTGAGGCACACAGGGCGGGGGGGAGGTGAGGAGGGGCGGTGACCGCGGGCTTGGGGAGGCGAGAGGGGAACAGGGGGATGCAGGAGCCGGAGGGTCGGGAGCAGAGGGCACGCGAGGGCTGAGTCCTCCTCCCCGGGAGGTCGCCCTGTTCTCCACCTGGTTGCATTTGGGTTGCAGACACCCGGGCGCTCCCGGCTTCTTGGGGGTGGGAGTGGGGTGGGAAGGGGAACAGTAGACTCTGAGGCCGAGAGAGAAGGGGAGTCGGGTCTAGAGGGCAGCGAGCCCGTCTCTAAACGGAGC
>NW_006954023.1:0-386 GCF_000164805.1 Carlito syrichta
AACACAAAAGCCTTTTATTTCTTTATAATCTTCATCTCTTTTACATCTTCTCCCCTTAATATTCTGGATATGAACAGTAGTAATACTAGTTAACATTGTTTTACTGTTTCAACGCCTGGGTGGAGAAGGTTTTCAATATTTCACCATTAGGAAAAACTTTAGTTGTGGATCTCTTTGAGATATAGTGTATCAAATTAAGAGAGTTAATATGTTCTAATTAACTAAGGAATTTATATTAATAACAAAGAAATTTAGTTTTTTTAAGCTTTCTGGCATCTACTGAGATGAGTGTATGATTTTTCTTCTTCTGTTAATGTGGTAGATAATACTGACAGATTTTCAAGTGCTAAACCAAATTGAGGTCCTGACACTCCACTAGATCATGA
>NW_006954024.1:0-473 GCF_000164805.1 Carlito syrichta
GGTGGCCCTGGGCCCCTCACAGGGTACTTCAGTCAGAAATGGGATCGGTATCTCTGAGGGACGTGTGCTCAGATCCTCCCTGGGTGACCGGCAGCTTGGTGCTGGGTGCTGGGTGAGATGATGTAGCCAGGGAGGGAACCGAGACCCGGAACTCCCATGCAGGCGGGAGTCACGGATAGTGGAGCAGCAGCACCCCGGGGCTGCAATCTGGCCCTGCATAGGAGAAGGTCCCCAGGCCTCGGACCAGTGCTGCTGGTGGTGAGCAGTGGGTTGTAGGAAGAAAAGTAAGAGTCTTTTTGGGAACTCATGTTCAGAGAATCTCGCAAATCCACCTATGCCGTTGCCATCTTACCGGAACTCCAAGAATTCTTAATGTTAATGAAGCTAACAAAGACCTTCAAGATACATGAAAAAAACTGATAGAATTGCAAAGAAAATTAAACTGGTCCACAGTTATAGTAGGGAGCTTTCAA
>NW_006954025.1:0-333 GCF_000164805.1 Carlito syrichta
ATCGTGGACGCCGGTGTGGTGGCTCAAGTCTGTCATCCCAACACTTTGGGAGGCCGAGGCAAGAGGATGGCTTGAATCTGGGGGTTTGAGACCCACCCGGGGCCTCTTGGCGACACCTCGTCTGTACAATAAATCAAAAAACGAGGCCATCCTGGGCCACATAGTAAGACCCCATCTCTACAAAAAGTTAAAAATTGTCAGCCACATGCCATGGGTCATACCTGGAACCTCAGCACTTTGGGAGGCTGAGGCGAAAGGAAGGCCTGAGTCCACGGGTTCGAGACCCGCCCAGGACAATTAGTGAGACCTTGTCTCTCCCATAAATCAAATAAT
>NW_006954026.1:0-391 GCF_000164805.1 Carlito syrichta
GTTACTAATATATTTTATCTTTTTTACTGTGCTTTTAATCTGTATTTCAAAATTGTTAATTTCTTTGATTCTGATGGTATCAAGTTTTTAAAAATTGTGATTCAGAGAAGTTAAATAATTTACTTCACATCAAAAGACTACTAATGGAAGGTCCAACATTAAAAGTACCAAATTTCCTGAATCATAAGAGCCATGAATTTTATAACATATTTTCAGGAAGAAAAAGAACAAGATTTTATGGTTGCTAGGATGCACTTTGTTTTATATATAAATCTTTCTTAAATAAGCATGAGCTCCTTCAATCAATGGCAAGTCAGAATTTAATTGTCAGCCTTTTTTTCTTTGATAGTAATATACAATGGTTGGAATCTTGGATATCAGATATAGTTAT
>NW_006954027.1:0-881 GCF_000164805.1 Carlito syrichta
TTAGAAACAACCAATAAAAAGGAATCTGTTAGAGATCATGGAAATGCGTGAATTACAGAATGTAAGTTAAAAATTACCTGAGCCAGGCTCAGTGGCTCAGCCTGTATTCCCGCACCTTTGGGAGGCTGAGGTGAGTGGATTGCCCGAGTCCGCGGGTTCAAGACCCGCCTGGGCAGCGAGACCTCATCACTACAATAAATCAAAAAATCAGCCGGGTGTGGTAGTGCATGCCTGTATTTCCAGCGGAAGGATCGCTGGAGCCCAGCAGGTCGAGGCTGTGGTGGCCGGGAGAGGCCACTGCACTCCAGTCTGGGTGACAGAGTGAGACTCCAACTCAAAAAAAAAAAAAAATTACCTGCACACTTAATATTCTTCCATACAAAGAAGACGCGTATGCCCACAAAACGTAAATAACACATTGCAAAACTTCTAGGTATGTGAATTCACTATAAAAAGGAAACTGTTTTGATCTGGGGAAATAATATGAGAAATAGGAAAGCAGAGCAAAAAGGAAGAAGAAACAGGACAAAATCATGTAAGGTGGGATAGGGTCCTGTGAAAAACGCTGGAAATGGTGGGATGATGTCATCCCACCATTTCCATTAGGTATGGTAGTGCATGCCTGTATTTGGTATGGAGAACACAGCAACGTTGTACACCCAAAAGAAAATATGCAACTGTAAGAAAGAACTGGGCCCTTCTTACCTATCCCAACTTGCTAGATATGCCTTTACTCCTTAGCACAGCTGATATTGAACTTGAGGACCTGGACCTCTTAAAGACCCCATTCTGAATGCTGTCACATTTGGAATTATGTTTCAACGTGAGTTTTGCAAGGAACAAGGTTTCATATCACGGTGTCCTATTGTAGAGATAGATTT
>NW_006954028.1:0-310 GCF_000164805.1 Carlito syrichta
AAGAATGTACCATCATAATTTTTATCTCCCTGCTTCAGGGACCTGTTGCCCAGTAGTAATCACTTTATTAATTGGAGAGTGGGAAAATCATCTACAAACCTAAACTGATGATAACCTGCTAAACACATCTACAGTATGTGTGTAACTTCACTCTACATAACAGTTTAGCAAATGTTATACAGATTACTTTAAATCATAATGAGAAAGAAACAATAAAATAAATCAACCAGGTTTTTTCTTTTTTGTAACCAATAAGAGGCAGACAAATAAATTCAGTCAAACAGTTTGCAGTATAACTTACTGAGTCTAA
>NW_006954029.1:0-345 GCF_000164805.1 Carlito syrichta
ATATCAGTGAATAAATAACCTCTTGGATGGATGAGCATATCATTTGATGGATGGATGCTTAGATGGATGGATAGATGGTTGGATGGATAGATGGATGGATGGATGGATAGTGGATGGATGGATGGATGGATAGATGGAAGGATGGACACTTGGATGGATGGATGGATGGATGGATGGGTTGTGGAGATTTAATGGATGAATGATTTGATGAATGAATAAATAGATGACTGAAAAGATGAATGGATATATGGATGGATGGATGATTTGATGGGTGGATAAGTGAAAAAGTGAAAGGATAATTTGATAGACGAATGGATGATTTGATGAATGTATGAATGGATAATT
>NW_006954030.1:0-383 GCF_000164805.1 Carlito syrichta
CCTGGGAGCTGTAAAAGCCCATGGCCAGGCCTCACACCTTGCCTGTGCAGCCGGGACTCTGGGGCAGTCTCCTGCTTGAGAACCAGGGGACCAGGGGAACCAGGAGGGCAGGATGGGGCAGGCGAAGAAGTACACTAGGGATGCGGGTCGGTCCAAGGTCAGCCTTGCCTGGTCCTGGTGGGGGCTGGGGCTTGGAGTAGCTCATGGACCCCCCCAGGGCTGGGATTGTGGGCACCTAACCCCATCCTCAGTCAGAAGGTGGGTCATACGGGACCCACAATACTATCTTTCTCCCTCCCTCCCTCTCTTCCTCCTTCCCTCCTTTATTTATTTATTTATTTATTTATTTATTTATTTATTTATTATTGATGGTGTCACTCTGT
>NW_006954031.1:0-645 GCF_000164805.1 Carlito syrichta
CTTCAGTTTCCTTTCCCAAGCACTGCCACGCTTGTGGCCTATTGCTTTGGTAGGGAGTGGGCTCTTGTTTCCAGATCCCTCCCCTCCGCTCTCAGTGCAGTCTGATCTGGTAGCTCTTAGCACTATGGGCTGCTGTGGGAGGTGGATGAATCAATTCCTGACTAACACAACTCATCCACTGCTACTTCTTCCTCTGTAGCCAAGTACCCCACTCAGATCTGATGTTTCTATGCCTGGTCCAGCATGAGGGTGGGGCAGAATCTCTCCGTGTCTGCTCCTGAAGTTTTCTCTCTGCATCAGTAGCGGTCAGTCCCAGCGGTGGGGGGGGGGTGCATTAATCGCGGTTGGGTCCCACGTTAGAGGTTGAACAGAGCTGAAGGGGCCAATGCAGGTCTCTGCCCACCCCAGAACAGAGAAAACAATGGAAGTTGGTGTCTCCTCACTAGGGACAGGTCTCAGCTTCGGATTTCCTTTCTGTGCCCTCTCCACAGTTCCCATGGCCAGTGTCCGGCCCACTGCCATGGGTGGTGCCATGGCCATGTGCCAGGGACTGAGACCAGCTGACCTCTGCTACCTCCTCCTGAGAGACCTCCAAGTATGACTGATGAATCCTGTACACTGTGGTCTCCAATGTGATGGTAGTGG
>NW_006954032.1:0-977 GCF_000164805.1 Carlito syrichta
CTGCTAAGTAAGGGAGGGGCATACCACGTCAACAAGGGACCTTGTATAATCAATGTTTGTATATCTAACTCTGATTTGTAACCGACATTTTTAAAAAAATAAAATAAATAGATAAATAAATAAATGAAAGCTGTAAACATGCATCTGACTTTATCTGTTTAATACAATTTTTTTATTTTTTATTTTTTACTTTAAAAATGGTTACAAGCCAGGTTCGGTGGCTCAGCCTGTAATCCCGTGCCTTTGGGAGGCTGAGGTGAGTGGATTGCTTGAGCCCGTGAGTTCGAGACCCGCCTGGGCAGCAAGACCTCATGTCTACAATAAATAAAAAAATCAGCTGGGCATGGCAGCGCACGCCTGTAATTCCGGCTACTTGGAAGGCTGAGGTGGAAGGATCGCTGGAGCCCAGCAGGTCGAGGCTGCGGTGGCCAGGAGCAGCCACTGCACTCCAGTCTGGGTGACAGAGTGAGACTCCAACTCAAAAAAAAAAAAATGGTTACAATTCAGTGTTGGGTCTGAAAATGTTCATTATGCAGTGGTTGATTTTTAATAATTGTATAATACTCCAATGACAACTCCTTTTCCTTTGAATACGTTGGAATACATGGTATAATCCTGCCTTCAAAATTGACAACCACAGTGTTTCTCACATAAATTCTGTATGTTTTATTCTGCCTAAATTGAAATTTTTTGAGATTCCAGAGATATATCATTCTTAGATAAATGAACCTTGAGATTCAGTGTACCTAATTGCTACTCAGAGGGCAGAATGCATAATAAATATTAAAGATTTTAGAAAATAAACAGAAATGTAATTTAATATATCTTATTCCAGTATTAAAACTTGTGTACATTTTCTTGGTGCACTCTGTATTTTCTGCTTGTTAATTTTGATTAAATGTCACAGATCTGCAATTCTTAGAGAAAAGTATCCCTTATATATTTGAAGTAAATATAAAATCACATTCCCTTTATGA
>NW_006954033.1:0-9781 GCF_000164805.1 Carlito syrichta
ACTTGATGGTCTTGTGCTCCTTCGCGACCTTCTCCCAGTCTCTGCCGTTGAATTCCACAGTGACCACACTCAGCACCGTGCCCTCATCCAGGCAGTCGGGGGCGACTCCGAAGCCTCAGAGGCTTGAGCTCAGGGGTGGAGTGTAGACGCTCTGAGGGCCACCTCTCTTGCTGGAGGTGCGCCGGGCTTTGCGCCTATGGCAGGTCTAAGTGGTGATGTGCTCAGCTCCGTTCAGGAGCTTGAACCGAGAAGCTGGAACATTCTGCTTCTCCTTGCGAAGCGTCTATTCTGCTTCTCCTTGCAACTGCTGCGGCTGCAGTCACAGATGTGCAGGTCTGCCAAGGCCCAAACTTCAAAACGGACTGCTCCGCGGCGGCAGCCTCCTGTGTGCTTCAGCAGGCCCCGGTATTCAAAGCTGTCCCGCGGGTTCTCGGCGGCACCCTCGGAGGTGAGCCTCGGCGGCTTCCGGAACGTTTCAAACTCAGCGGCTCCGGCGCCTCACCTCGGGCGGTGTGGACACCAACGATGTCGGGGTCGCGGGGGTTCGTGGTGGAGGCGGCTCGGTGGCGGCGGCGCTGTCCCCAAGCCAGCCTCCTGGGACCGCGGCGACGAGTGCATCATATCGTCAGCAAAGAGGGGTAACTCGACCTTCTCTTTCCCTATTTGGATACGCCCGATCTCCTTCTCTTGTCTAAGCGCTCTAGCTAGACTTCCAACACAATGTTGAGCAAGAGGGGTGAGAGTGGGCAGCCTTGTCTCGCAACGGTGTCAGGGGAAATGTTTCCGGTTTCTGTCCGTCTCGCAGTACGCTGGCTGTGGGTTTACCTAGATGGCGCCTACTATTTTGAGGTATGTTCCTTCTCTACCTAGGTTTTTGAGGGTTTTTATCAAGAAGGGATGCTGGATTTTATCAAAAGCTTTATCTGCATCTAATGATGTAATCATATGGCTCTTGCCCTTACCTCTGTTGATGTATTTCATGGCATTTATGGTCTTTTAGATGTTGAACCAGCCCTGCATCCTGGGGATGAAGCCTGCTTGGCCATGGCGGATGAGTTCTGAGATGTATTGCTGGACCCGATTTGCTAGAATCCTGTTGAGGACTTTTGCATCTATGTTCATTAGGGATATTGGCCTGAGTTCTCGGTTTCTTGTTGGATCTTTACCCGGTTTGGGTCTCAGGACGATGTTAGCTTCGTAAAATGATTTGGGGAGAATTCCACCTTTCTCAAGTGCCTGGAATACTTTCAACAGGAGTGGTATCAGCTCCTCCCTGAACATTTTGCAGAATTCTCTGGGAAGGCCGCCCGGTCTAGGGCTTTTATTTTGTAGGTAGTTTTCTTATGATGGAGTCAATTTCCTGGGATGCTATTGGTCTGGTTTGTGTCTCAGTGTCTTCTTGTTTCAAACTTGGGAGATTGTGTGAGGTTAGCAAGCCCTACATGTCATTTTGGTTATCAAGTTTGTTTCCATACAGGTGTGCAGAGTAATCTCTGATAACCTTCTGTATTTCTTCAGGGTCCACTGTGATTTGATCTTTTGTGCTTCCGATTGTGTTTATTTGGGCGTTTGCTCTCTTTTTCTTGGTCCTTCTGGCTAGGGGTCTGTCAATCTTGTTAATTATTTCAAAGACCCAGCTTTTCGTTTTGCGGGTTTCTTCTGTGATATTTCTGTCTTCTGTGTCCTGAGGTTGGGCTTTCACTGTGGTGATCTGGAATCTTCTGCGAAAGCTAGGGTTTTTTTGGTCTTTTCCTTCCTACTTCCTGAGGTGTTTTTCTTTCTTTTTTTCTTTTTTAGGCTGTTAACTTTTGACCTTTCCATTTTCTTGATGTGTGTTCACAGAGGTATAAATGCCTGTCTTGGAACTGTTTTCATGGCATCCCAGAGGTTTTGGTAACATGCTTCTTCATTTTCATTTGTTTCCAGGGATCTTTTAATTTCTGTTTTGATTTTGGTGTTGACCCAGTAGTTGTTCAGCATTATGGTGTTTAATGTCTATGTCTTTGTGGGTTTGGGGGATATTTTCTTGGGGTTGACATTAATTTTTATGCCACTCTGCTCTGAGAAGGTGCACGGCAATATGTCAGCCTCATGGAATTTGTTTAGGCTCTCTTTATGGTCGAGGAGGTGATCAGTCTTGGAGTATGTTCCATGCTGGTGACTAGAATGTATACTCTGTGGTTATTGGGTGGAATGTTCTGTAGGTCTCTATTAAGTACATTTGGTTGAGTGTCCAGTTGAGATTCCAGATCTCTTTGTGGATTTTTGCCTTGATGATCTATCTAGGGTTGTCAGCGGGGTACTTAAGTCCCCAGCTATAACAGTGTTTAGAGTTAATACCTTTTTTGAGATTACTTAGTAGTTGCTTTATAAATGCTGGTGCTCCTGTGTTGGGGGCATATCATTTACCATGGATATTTCTATTGATGGATTGAACATTTATCGTTATGTGGTGTCCTTTTGTCGCTTTTAAAATTTTTGACAGCTTACAGGTTGTTTTGTCTGATATTAAGATCGCGACTCCTGCCTTCTTTGTGATCCACTTGTCTGGAAACTCGTTTTCCAGCCTCTAACTTTGAGTCTGTGTGTATTTCTTGTGGTGCGGTGAGTTTCCTCATTACAACAAATAATTGGGTCTTGGTTTTTTTACCCATTTTGCCATTCTGTGTCTTTTCAGTAGTGTATTTAGTTCATTCACATCCAGACTGATTATTGAAATGCCATCATTTATCCCTGCAATGAGGTTTTTATAAAGTTTTTGCTTTGTCTGTTTGTTTTCTTTTAGCTTTGGGGTTGATGCATATGTCCGTTTTAAAGTTTGCTGCTGGAATGTATTCTTTGTTGATTCTGTGTTCTACTGTTCTCATGGGAAGTGTGTGATCATTCTTTTTCTTCTTTCTTCTGTGCCTAATACCTTTTTAAGCATCTCCTGAGGTGCTGGACTGGAAGTTGCATAATCTCTGAGGGATTGGATGTCTGGGAAGAAATTTAATTCTCAAACCCTCACATAAACATTTATGAACAAAGGAAATATACAGAAAACTTAGAAAAACTAACAAACCAACAGACAAAAAAATTTAAACCATAAAAAACCCCTCCTCTCTTGTGGCAGTTTCCATAATTGTTCCTCTTAGCTGCTCCTCTGCTGTCCCCTGGAGAGCTTGGCCTCATTCACTTTCTCCCCAGTGTCCAGACCAGGGAAGGAGGAGGTGGCTGTGTGGGTGTGGCTGCAGTCCTTCCCTCCTACTCTTGTATGGTCTGGGGTATCCCCTCTGGTGGGGATTGTCTCTTCCCCAGAGAATGGCGGTGGTTGCCCCAGCCAGGCCTATCCTGGAGTGGAGTCCTCTTATTGTGACTCCTGTCCAGGATCCACCTGGGTTCACCCTCTCAGTCATTCCTCTGCCGTGTGTGTGTCTGATGTTCAGAGGATTGCTGGGCGGCAGAGGGTTGGGTCAGCCCCGGACTCACCAGTGATCTCCTTGGAGGTCTTCCTTGTCCTTTTCTGGCCACACCCTTTGTCCCACAGCTGAGTCAGGGTAGGGGGTTGGGTGCCTGAGACTCAGTTCTCATCCTGTCCCTCTGGAGTTTATGCTTTCAGTATATTCCCTCTGGGTCACGATCAGCCCCTGAGGAGCTGATCCACTGGACACAGAGATCTAGCCTGTTACTCCATGGTGAGCAAGCCAGAACACTTTCCATCCGCATTTTTCAAGTGCCTCTTTCATCTCCAGTGGGCCTCTTCATCTGGGCCCCCTCTGCGGCCTTTGAAGCCAGTGTCTGGCCAGGTGCTGCAGTGGGGAGGCAGAGCCTGGAGCCAGCAGTCTCCCCCACTGCAGCGATGAAGCAGAGCCTAGAGCTGGTAGCCTCTCCCCTCCACTTCTTCCTAGGAAGGCCTGTGTCAGTCAGAAAAAATGGTGCTCGACTTCTGCAACCCGGGAAGTACTAGGGACCAAGCAGTGCAACTCCAGCACCAGCTGCTTCACCAGGAGGGTTCTGGTTGCTTGCTCACGAGCCCCCATTAGTCAGTCTCTCCGTGCAGCTTCTTCCCAGAAGGAGGTTTCACTCTCAGATTCTTTATATCATTGTTATCCTTAACCGTTTACCTTTCCATTAGCCTTCTAGTAAGATCAGTTATTGTGGTGGAGTTGTGTGCCAATTAGTTTTCAAGGTTCATTAAACTTAATGGGAACTTTCCATTGTGATTCTCCAATTACAAACATGGTGATGCTATTTGACCCCTGTGATGCTGAGGAGTCACATTTTACATACATAGTAGTTTCAGAAGTCAGGGAGTAACATGAAGCTCCTCTGTAGCCAAAAGCCCTGCTTGTCTATGACGTTGCAAATAAGTGCAATATACAGGATCTTATGTACAAAAAAATGACGTAGGAGAAATACATAGGAGATACACAAGAGAAAGATGGAGTGAATGTGTCCTTGTCTTAACAAAACCTTAAAGAACCCAACAGAGAACAAAGGGTACATTTTCACCTCTACCATCCCCCTGTAGTCTTTACTAAGGGGCAGAATGTGATGTCCCAAGTTCATCCAGTCAAACAACTCTGATATATTCTGGGATGCATTTCAGCAGTTTTCCTGACTGCTCTTACGCTTCTTGCCCTTACCAGACATCAAGTTTAGTGGTGTCTTCTGGGTGCCAGGACCAGTTTCTCTTCATGCACAGGTCAAGTCTCCAGCATAAGATTTTCCTCCATGAACTTTTGAATTGGCTGTGTAAACCAGCAAAAGGTCATTGTCATTGGAAGAAATAAGGGTTTTTGTCTTGGGCTCCTGTACCTGTTGCACATAGTCAGCCTTTTATGTGGTGGCAGCCATCACTGCCTTCTGATACTTTGGGAGCCACAATGGTGATTCAGGTCTCAGCTGAGCACAGTTAACTGGATGGATCAGACTGTTTTTGTTTATGCCGCAGCCACCTTCAACTAGGCTGAATACGCAGTTTTCAGGCTAAAAGCAAAAGCCTCTCAGGGCGGAGTGATTTCTACACATATTCCCCATATTTCATATTGCCCAACACAATGTTTATTGGGAGCACTGGCCATGAGAGAGTAAAGCATTTTAAGGTGGAATAAGCAGATTAGCAAGGTGCATGCCAGTCAGTGTGAGTTGAATTTTATGATTTCTCTAAGCTCCTCCAAGATGCATTGATCAGATTCTCTGTCAACAAACTTGGGCTGGGCTGCTTCAAACTTGGAAAGGCAGTAGGAATCATCTCAAGTGGGATAGTCTAATCCTGTCTGAAATAGCAATTTTGGACAGAAGACAGAGAAGTGGGTAATGTTACCGGCACTGGGATTATCCCTGTGATAGGACGGTGAGTACTTCTGTTTTGAAGATGCTTGATGGTTCATATTTGTGGTGAGTTCAGGCAGTTTGGGGCAGGGTAGACCAGGTGAATTGGGTTTTAAATCCTTGGAATAACATTGTTAAAGTCGGGATTCTGGAAAATTTCTCTTTTTAAGACTGAGTTTGTAAGCCAAACACTTCAAATGCAAACACTGGAGCTGAAACACTTATGTAGTACCCAACAAAATCCAGGGAGGTGGTGTGGGTCTCAAATAGTACAAAATCCCATTCCTCAAGTTGGCTCAGCTATGTCTGGAAGCTGCTTTCCCTTTGTTGTTCTACTAAAATCAGGACCAGGATGTGCGTATCCCTCTTCACAGGGACCCAGTTTCCTTTGTACTATTTCAGAAAGTCATGGCCTCGTGAATGAGGAGAGGGATCTCACATGGCTGCTGGATCAAGGCTTTGCTTCCAGCAGAGTCAGAGCCCTTGGTTCCTGCCAACAACAAACACAGAGCTTCTGCAAGGCAGGTGAAAAGTGTGGCCACAGGCAATGCTGCAAAAGAACTTGAAAGAAAGATAATATGAGGGCTCGATAGAAAGACCACAGGGCATGAGCATTCCAGCCCATGACACCTACAAGGGCAAGAGTAAGGTGAATGAGAGCCGTCATAGTCCTAGCTATCTGTGTTTCCTTCTAGGATATTCAATATCCTACCTCTCCCCAATACCAAGACACTGTGGCACTTTCTATGTGCTTTCTAGATGAATGAATGCACTGGGGCCCCATAAGTGACATAGGCATAAGGTTCCCTGACAGCAGAGATGACACTTCCCAGCCTTTGGAGGCAAACAAAATTGCCTATTCCATATAGAAGGCTCCACAGAACTACTTGTTCTGAAGCCAGTTGTTTAAAGTAACCATCCTGGCATACCTCATCAACAAGGGTACCTGCATGATCGGTGTTTATATACCTAACCCTTAATTATACCCCACGTCTTTATAATACATAAATAAATAAATAAATAATAAAAATAAAGTAACCATCCTGTCTCTGCTCTTGGTTTCCCTGTGTTTCTGGTAAGGGGTACCTTTGGAACTTCTTATAAAGCACGTTTATTTTTTATATGTAGGCGTAAACATCTGACTATTTCATCATAATGACGTTTAGGTTTGAATCAGTGAGCCTAAATGCTAAAATAAGTATTATTTTAAAAAATAAATTATTTTACTTATTATTCATAATAGAGTTGGGGAGCTATTGACTAGAGAAATTGTGGATGTCCGAAAATTATAATATCTATGTATTTTATTTCAGAATAACAAAGAGGGTGTATCAGGATAAATTAGATTTTTCTGTGGTGTCAAATAACCCCTAAATATCAGTGGATTTCAACTGCCAAGGTTTTCTTGCTTAACCCTGGAACTGAAACTGATAAAGCAGCTTCTATCTGAGAAATCACCGATCTTGTGGCAGAGAAAAGAAGAGAACATGAACATCTCATTCTGGCTCTCAAAGCTTCTACCCAGAAAAGACACTTGTGTCCTCTAACCCCATATTGTCGATTAAGGCTAATCACATTGCCAAGCCTGCCATAAATAGGAAAAGCAAATATAATACTTGCGTAGGGAAGAATAGGAAATCTTTTTGAACAATGAAACAAATTATCACGATGGGCATTACAAAACTTTGTTATATAAACAGAGCACTGGGTCTACGAACATTGAAAACTACTAAATAACAGAAACCACACATTATATATGGCCCTTTCTCTTTAGAAGTCGATGAATAAGTGCTTTCGTCACTAAGAAAGCTGGACTGAATAATCTTGAAGAAACAGGTAAATTCCCTAGAACCATGCCACTTACCAACACTGAATCATGAAGACACACAAATCTGAACAGATCGATAATGAGTAAGCACATTGAATTGGTAGCCACAAATCTCTCATCAGTGAAAAGCTCAGGACCCGATACCTTCAGAGCTGAATTTTGCCAAACATGCAAAGAACTATTACAAATCCATCAAAAGCCTTTTCAAAAAACCGAAGCAAAGTTAATTCTTTCAAACTCTTTTTGAGGTCACCATTACACAGATCACAAAGTCAGACAAGGACACTCAGATAAAAGAAAGAAACTTAAAGGCTAATATATTAATTAACATCTTTGCAAAATTCTTCAACAAAATACTTTCAAACTGAGTTCAACAACATAGTCAAAGAATGATTAGCTATGATTAAGTAGAATTTATCCCTAGGATGCAAAGATGGTTCAACCAATGCAAGTCTATTAATGTGATGCAATCACATTAACAGAATGAAAGACAAAACTGTGTGATCATCTCAATAGATACAGAAAAAAAATCATTTGACAAAATTCAACATCATTTCATGATAAAAACTCTCAATAAACTAGATAGAAAAGAAATGTACCTCAACACAATCACGGCCATATGTAACAAGCTCACAGATAGCATCATACTCAATGTTGAAATGTTGATAACTTTTCCCCTAAAATCAGGAAGAATACAAGAATGCCCACTCTCACAATTTCTACTCAGCATAGTAGTGGAAGTGACAGCCAGAGCTATTAGGCGAAAAAAGCAGTGATAGCCAACCAAATCAGAGGGGAAGGTGTTTAATTGTCTCTGTTTGCAGGTGACATTACAGTATCTTATATATGGAAAATCATAGAGATTCCACCAAAAAACTGTTTAGAATTAGTACGTGATATCAGATGATTTTCAAAATACAAAATAAATGTACAAAATCAGTAGCATTTATACATACTAATAATAAAGTATGCAAAAAATTAAAGTTCTATTTACAGTAGCATCAAAAGTATAATACTTAGGAATAAATTTAACTGAAGAGATGAAATATCTGTACACTAAAAACTGTAAAACATTGATGAGAAAAATTGAAGAAGACACAAATGAGTGGAAAAATAGCTTGGGATGGGAAGTATTAATATTATAAATTGTCCACACTGCTCAAAGTAACCTACAGATTTAATGCAATTTATATCAAAATTTGATTACAGTTCTTTTTTTTTTTTTTTTTTTGAGTTGGATTCTCACTCTGTCACCCAGACTGGAGTGCAGTGGCCGCTCCCGGCCACAGCAGCCTCGACCTGCTGGGCTCCGGCGATCCTTCCTCCTCAGCCTTCCGAGTAGCTGGAATTACAGGCATACGCTACCACACCCAGCTGATTTTTTGATTTATTGTAGAGATGAGGTCTCGCTGCCCAAGCGGGTCTCGAACCCGCTGACTCAGGCAATCCACTCACCTCAGCCTCCCAAAGGTGCGGGATTACAAGCTGAGCCACCGAGCCCGGCTTACAGTCTTTTTACAGAAAAAAAATATCCCTAGAATTCATATGGGATCATGAAAGACCCTGTCTAGCCAAAGCAATCTTCAGAAAAACAAAACAAAACAGAAAGCATCACACTACCTGTTCCCAAAATCGACTACCAAGTTATAGTAATTAAAACAGCATAGTACTGGCAAAAACAGACACACCGACTGATGGAACAAAACAGAGATTCCAGAAATGCATGCACACATTTATAGTCAACTGATCTTTGACAAGGGAGCCAAGAACACACAGTGAAGAAAAGACAGTCACTTCAATAAATACTGTTGGGAAATCTGGACATCCATATGCAGAAGAATAAAATTGGGCCCTATCTCACCCTGTATACAAAACTCAACTCAAACGAAGCAAAGACTTAAATGTGAGACCTGAACTTGTAAAACTGTTAGAAAAAAACATACGGGAAAAGCTCTTTGACATCGGTTTGGGCAAATATTTTTAAAAGTTTAAACCCAAAGCACACTTGTACATTCTTGGTAGGAATGCAAATGATGCAACCATTATGGAAAAGAGTATGGAGGTTCCTCACGAAAGTAAAAATAGAGCTATCATATGATCTAGCAATCCCATTTCTGGGTATATACATAAAGGAAATAAAATGTCAGAGGGGTATCTGCACTACCATGTTCATTGCAGCAGTATTCCTAGTAGCCAAGATATGCAGTCAATCTAGGTCTCTTTCGGTGGATGAAGCAATAAAGAAAATGTGGCATATATACAAAATGATATACAGTTCAATCTTGCGAAAGAAGAAAATCCTGTCATTTGCAAATGTATATATAAACATGGAGGACATTATGCTAGGTAAGATAGGCCAGACACAGAAAGACAAACACTGCATGATATCACTTATGTAAGGAATCTAAACATTTGATCTTATAGAGTTAGAGCACAGAATGATGGTTTCCAGGGACTGGGAGGTGAAAGGAATTGGGAAGGCATTGATCAAATGTTACAAATTTTCAGTTAGACTGAAAGAATAAGTTCAGCATATGTATTGTACAACATGGAGACCATAGCTGATAATAATACGTCCTTGAAAATTGCTAAGAGTGGATTTTAAATGTCCCAGCTACAAAAAGGTAAGTATGTGAGGTG
>NW_006954033.1:9801-10714 GCF_000164805.1 Carlito syrichta
GAACATCCAATGTAATACTATAACAAAATGACTGACGGTACTGGGAAACTATGGGGGGGAGGGGGAGGGGATTAACAGTAGCAAATATCTGTCTGGGGCTGGGAAAACACCTCTTATCAACAGGGTGTCTGAATGAAACGAAATTGTACACCTAACCCTTAACTGTACCCCACAAAACTATAATAAAAATACTGATTAATTATTAAAAAAAAAAAAAAAAAAAAAAGAAAACATCGTTGGAATTAATCAGAAAAAAATAAATAAATAAAAAATAAAAACACAAAAGATATTGACTCACACCTGTTTAGATAACTAGTATAAAAAAGACAAGAGATGAAAAAGTGTTTGCGGCAATGCAGAGAAAAGGGAACACTTGTACATTCTTGGTGGGAATGCAAATGATGCAACCATTACGGAAAAGAGTATGGAGGTTCCTCACGAAAGTAAAAATAGAGCTATCATATGATCTAGCAATCCCACTTCTGGGTATATACATAAAGGAAATAAAATGTCAAAGGGGTATCTGCACTACCGTGTTCATTGCAGCAGTATTCCTAGTAGCCAAGATATGCAGTCAATCTAGGTCTCTTTCGGTGGATGAAGCAATAAAGAAAATGTGGCATATATACAAAATGATATACAGTTCAATCTTGCGAAAGAAGAAAATCCTGTCATTTGCAAATGTATATATAAACATGGAGGACATTATGCTAGGTAAGATAGGCCAGACACAGAAAGACAAACACTGCATGATATCACTTATGTAAGGAATCTAAACATTTGATCTTATAGAGTTAGAGCACAGAATGATGGTTTCCAGGGACTGGGAGGTGAAAGGAATTGGGAAGGCATTGATCAAATGTTACAAATTTTCAGTTAGACTGAAGAATAAGTTCAGTATATGTATTGTACA
>NW_006954034.1:0-399 GCF_000164805.1 Carlito syrichta
ATTGATTCATCCACCTCCCACAGCAGTCCATAGTGCTAAGAGCCACCAGATCAGACTGCACTGAGAGCGGAGGGGAGGGATCTGGAAACTAGAGCCCACTCCCTACCAAAGCAATAGGCCACAAGGGTGGCAGTGCTTGGGAAAGGAAACTGAAGTTCCAAAAATGGCCACAGAGGGTGTTTTTTTTTCTCCTTTTTCTTTTTTTCTCTGTTTATTGTTTATGTTTTAATACTTGTTTTTGTTTTTGTTTTGGTGTTTTTTAGTTTTTCTGTTTGCATATAGGTATTTTTGAGGGCGAGTGTATTAAAAGGTTTTTTTTTTTTGTAATGTTGGTATGTTTGGTTTTTTTTTGCTTTAGTTTTTTTTTTTTTTGCTTTGGTTTTTGTTTTTGTCTGTTTA
>NW_006954035.1:0-9208 GCF_000164805.1 Carlito syrichta
TGTGATTTTACATTTACTTCAATAATGGAAACTTTTCGCTAAGGATTGCCATCTGTAACATGTAATCAAAATTAACAAGCAGAAAATACAGAGCGCATCGAAAAAGTGTACATAAATTTTAAGAATAAAGAAAGCTGTATTAAATTACGGTACTGTTTTATTTTCTAAAATTTTAAAGATTTATTATGCATTCTGTCTGCTGAATAGCACGTCGGTACACTGTATCACAAGGTTCAGTTTTTTAAGAATGATATAGATCTGGAATCTCAACAAATTTCAATTTAGGCAGAATAAAACATTCAGAATTTATGTGAAAAACAATCTAGCTGTCAATTTTGAAGGCAGAAATATACCATGTATTCCCACGTATTAAAAGGAAAAGGAGTTTTCATTGGAGTATTTTACAATTTTAACAAAATAAATTCCTGCATAATGAACATTTCTAGGTCCAACCCTGAATTGTACCCATGTTTAAAGAAAAAAAATAGCATAAACAAAGTCAGTTGCATGTTTTACAGTTTTCATTTATTAATTTATTTGATTATTTATTTTAATGTGTTAAAAAATGTGGAGTACATTTCAGAGTTAGATATTCAAACATTGATTTTGGAGGGTACCTGGTTATTCAGGCATGCCCCTCCCTTCCTTAGCAGTATCCCGCCACTGCCAATAACACCCCTCCCCCTAAACAGTTTTCCACTAATGCCAATCACTTTCTTACAGCGCTATAAGTGATCAAGTTCACCTCATGAGTGAGAACATATGGAACTCTGTTCTTTGTTTCTGTGGTAAATCACTGAAAATGCCCTAGCTCGTATCCATCAAACGTTCTGCAAAATCCTTATATCTTTCTTATTTTATGGTTACATAATATTCCACTCTGTATATACCACATTTATTTTATGCATTCCAGCTTTGATGGGCAACATGGTTGGTACCATGAATTTTTGGAATTATGATTAGAGCTACAGAAACATACTGGTGCAGGTATCTTTTTGGTAAAATGGTTTGAGTTCCTCTAGGTATATTCTCCACAGGGGAATTACTGAGTCACATGGTAGGTCAAGATCTTGTCCGTTTACAAACCACCACACTGTTTACCAAAGATGTTCCTCTACTTCTCAGTCCACATGCAATGAAGAAGCATTTATTTCTTCGCAAATCCTGACCTACATCTGTTATTGCTTGTTTTATTAATGATGGCCAATCTTGCAGGAGGTATGTAATACCATTTCAACGTGGTTTCATTTGCATTTCTTTGATGATGAGTGAGGCTGAGCAATTTTCATGTGTCTGCTGCTGCCCATATCTCTTCCTATGTAAAATGTCCAATCATGTATTTTGCACCCTTTTCAAAGGGAATGTTTGTCTGATTTTTCTGAGTTTTTGAGTTTCTTGTAGATCCTAGATGTTATGCCTGTTTACAGATACATAGGCGGAGAATCGTTGTTCGAATTCTATTGGCTGTATCCCTGCTTTTCTGATGGTTTCTTTTGTTCTGAAGAAGTATATTAACTTGATGAGATCCCACTTGTCTAACTTACTTCTTAAGGCATGGGTATTTAGAGATCTGAAGAGGAATTATTTTCCGGTTCCAGTTTCTCTAATGTTGTCTCCTGCGTTTTCTAAGATTATTATAATTTGGTGTTTTACGTTTAGGTCTTTGATCCATTTAGAGTTAATGTGTATGGTGATAGATAGGGCTCCTGTTTTCATCTTGTGCATGTTGTCAGCCTTTTCCCAGCACCATTTACTGAATATGTTGTCCATTACTACGTGGTCGTGGAGGTTTGTTCAAAGATGTGTTGGTTGAGAATTTATGGATTTAAGTCTCTGCCCTGATCCATTGGCATATGGGCCTATTCTTGTATCAATACCAGTCTCTGTTGATTACTGTAAACATATAATAAAGTGTGAAGTCTGGAACTGCCATAGCTCCTGCTTTGTTTCTTTTGATAATATTCCTTTGGCTATTCATGATTGTTTATGATTTCATTTGAATTCTTTATTGTAATTTCCAGGTCTGGTAAGAATGATGTCAACTTAATAGTTACTTCATTGAATCTGTAGATTGACTAAAAGGCTAATTTTACATTAAAAGAGGTAAATAAATTCAGGAAAACTAGCATGTCAAATTGTCATTTATGACAACAGCCTCAGAACTTTGAAATCATAATGGGAGGGACCTTGACTACTGAGCAATCCTTAGGTTTCAAGCACTTGTGTACAGTGCTCTGACAAATCCAGTAAACAAGGTCGATTTTATTCCCTTGAAGTATAGATAAGAACGTGTTCACACCTATCCAAAAATTTCTACAGAGAGATGTGACAATTCAAGAATCCTGTAAACGATTTAGTCTTTTTTTTTTTTTTTACGCAGTCTTTGTTGAGAGGACCCAGAAACACCCAACCTGTGAGGGGACCTGAGGCTGTTGCCCACGACATAGTCTTTTATTATTATCATCACGGAGTCCTGTTGGAGCTTGGTTATAGCTCAACCAAATAATATTTTAGCACTTTCTTTAGTTTAGAAACTTTTGGATGTTTTTAGTATTGTGTAATAGAGGTTGAGCAGTTTTTCCTACAGGATTTTAACATTGCTTTTGCTAAGATCATAATCCATTTTCCAGAATGTTTAATTATCTAAATTTTTATACTAATGTAAAGCCCAAATACTTACTCCTTTTTAAATCTCCATGTTATTTTGTTGTCTGTATTTATTGGACTCATATTCTCTTTTTTCTCAGTGCCTCATTTTAAATGCTTGGTGACTAAAAGTATGAGATTTATCGGATAATTTGTTGCAAAGTATAGCCTTATATCTTAGGTAGCAAAACTACTAGGGGATTCAATGGAAATACTCTTTTAAAAATATAAATTGGGTTAAAATATAAAGGGTATGTGATTGCATTTTTCTTCAAATATATAAGGGAAACTTTTCTCTAAGGATTTCTCATCTGTAACATTTAATCAACATTATCAAGCAGAAAATACAGAGTGCACCAAGAAAATGTACACAAGTTTTAAGAATGAATCTGGGCTCAGTGGCTCAGCCTGTAATCCTGCGACTTTGGGAGGCTGAGATGAATGGATTGCCTGAACCGGCGGGTTCAAGACCCGCCTGGGCAGCAAGAACTCATCTCTACAATAAATCAAAAAATCAGCCGGGCTTGGCAGCACACGCCTGTAGTTCCAGCTACTTGGAAGGCTGAGTCAGAAAGATCGCCAGAGCCCAGCAGGTCGAGGCTGCGAATTCCAGGAGCGGCCATTACACTGCAGTCTGAGAGACAGAGTGAGATTCCAACTCAGAAAAATTTTTTTTAAGAATGGAAAAAACTGTATTAAATTACGATACAGTTTTATTTTCTAAAATTTTCAAGATTTATTTTGCATTCTGTCTTCCGAATAGCACTTAGCTATACTGTTTCTGAAGATTCAGTTTTCTAAGAATGATATAGATCTGGAATCTCAGCAAGTTTCAATTTAGGCAGAATAAAACATTCAGAATGTATGTGAGAATCAGTAGTTGTCAATTTTGAAGGCAGAATTATACCATGTATTCCAGTGTAGTAAAGGGGAAGGAGTTAATATTGGAGTATTATACAATTCTAAAAAAAACCCTCCATAATGAACATTTCTTACCCCAAACCTGAATTGTAACCATTTTTCAATAAAAGAATAAAAAATAGAATAAACAAATAAGGTCAGTTGCATGTTTTGCAACTTTCATTTATTTATTTAATTATTTTAATTTTTTAAAAAATGTGGGGTGCAATTCACTGTTATATATACAAACATTGATTATGCCGGGTCCCTGGTTGATGAGGTATACCCCTCCCTTCCTTATCAGTATCCCTCCACTGCCAATATCACACTTCCCCCTAAACAGTTTTTCACAATTGCCAGTCACTTTCTTACAGCACTATAACTCATCAAGTTCAGCTTATGAGACAGAAAATATGGAACCCTGTTCTTTGTTTCTGTGATAAATCACTGAAAATAACGTACTGAATACCCAGCAAGCGTTCTGCAAAATACTTATATCTGCATACTATTCCACTGTATATATACCACATTGATTTTATCCATTCCAGCTTTGAATGGGCAACATGGTTGGTATCATGTTTTATTGCAATTGTGATTAGCGCTGCAAAAATCATACTGGAGCAGGTATCTTTTGGTAAAATGATTTGAGTTCCTCCGGGTATATTTTCGACAGGGGAATTACTGACTCACATGGTAGGTCAATATCTTGCCCCTTAACAAACCACCACACTGTTTTCCAACGATGTTGCTCCACTTTTCAGTCCACATGCAGTGTAGTAGCATTTACTTCTTCCCAAATCCAGACCTGCATCTGTTATTGTTTGTTTTATTAATGGTGGCCAGTCTTACAATGGGTATGTGGTATTTCAAAGTGGTTTCATTTGCATTTCTTGGATGATGAGTGAGGATTAGAAATTTTCATGTGTCTGCTGACTGCCCGTATCTCCTCTTATGAAAAGTGTCCAATCACGTATTTGCACACTTTTCAATAGGAATTTTGTCTGAGTTTTCGTAGTGCTTGAGTTTCTTTTAGATCCTAGATGTTATGCGTATTTGCAGATACATAGGAAGAGAATCGTTTTTCCCACTCTGTTGGTTTTATCCCTGCTCTTCTGATGGTTACTTACTTCTTAAGGCATGGGTTTTTAGGGCTCTGAAGAGGAGTTCGTTTCCGGTTCCAGTTTCCCTAATGATGTCTCCTGCGTTTTGTAAGATTATTATGAGTTGGTGTTTTACGTTTAGGTCTTTGATCCATTTAGAGCTAATGTGTATGGTGATAGATAGGGGTCCTGTTTCAATCTTGTGCATGTTGTCAGCCTTTTCCCAGCACCTCTTACTGAATATATGCTCCATTAACCAGTGGGTCTTGTAGGATTTTTCAAAGACGTATTGGTTGAGATTTTGAGGATTTCAATCACTCTCCTGATCCATTGGCCTATGAACCTATTCTTGTACCAATACCAGGCTGTGTTGATTACTGTTAACATATTGTAAAGTTTGAAGTCTGGGACTGCGATAGCTCCTGTTTTGCTCCTTTGATATGATTGTTTTAGCTACTCATGACTTTTTATGGTTTCATATGAATACTTTATTGTAATCTCCAGGACTGAGAAGAATGATTTTAACCTAATGGTCATTTCATTGAATCTGTAGATTGACTAAAAGGCTGGTTTTTGATTAAAACAGGTAAGCAAAGTCAGGAAAACAAGCATGTCAAATTGTCATTGATGACATCAGCCTCAGAAGTTTGACATCACAATGGGAGGGACCTTGACTACTGAGCAATACTTAGGCTTCAAGTCTATAGTGCTCTGCCAAATGCAGTAGACATGGTGGATTTCATTCCCAAGAAGTGAAGAGAACTATGTGTTCATACCTATCCAAAAATTTCTCCAGAGGTAAGTGACCATTCAAGATTCCTCTAAACGAGGTAGGTTTTTCTTTTAAGCAGTCTTTATTGAGAGGACCGAGAGACTCGCAAAATTGGAGGGCACATGAGGGGGGTGCCCACAATATAGTCTTTTGTTATTATGGTCACGGAGTCCTTTTGGAACTTGGTTATAGCACAATCAAATAATATTTTATCACTCTCTTTAGTTTCGTAACTTTTGGATGTTTGTAGTATTGTGTAACAGCCTTTGAGATGTTTTTCCTACAGGATTTGAACATTGCTTTTGCTAAGATCATAATCAATTTTCCAGAATTTTCAATGATCTAAATTTTTATAGTCATGCTAGGCCCAAATACTTACTACTGTGTAAAACTTCATGTTATTTTGGTTTATATATATATTGGGCCCCGAATTTTCCTTTTTCTGTGTGCC
Source organism: Carlito syrichta (assembly GCF_000164805.1). Classification (NCBI taxonomy): domain Eukaryota; kingdom Metazoa; phylum Chordata; class Mammalia; order Primates; family Tarsiidae; genus Carlito; species Carlito syrichta. Next base: position 5,870 of record NW_006954035.1, read on the forward strand.
TCATTTTAAAAGCCTGGTGATTAAAAGTATCAGATTAATCAGATACTTTGTTGCAGAGTAAAGCATTATGTCTTAGGTAGAGAAAATACTGGGGGAGTCAATGGAAATACTCTTTTAAAAATAAAAATTGGATTAAAATATAAAGGGAATGTGATTTTATATTTACTTCAAATATATAAGGGATACTTTTCTCTAAGAATTGCAGATCTGTGACATTTAATCAAAATTAACAAGCAGAAAATACAGAGTGCACCAAGAAAGTGTACACAAATTTTAATACTGGAATAAGATATATTAAACTACATTTCTGTTTATTTTCTAAAATCTTTAATATTTATTATGCATTCTGCCTTCTGAGTAGCAATTAGGTACACTGAATCTCAAGGTTCATTTATCTAAGAATCATATATCTCTGGAATCTCAACAAACTTCAATTTAGGCAGAATAAAACATACAGAATTTATGTGAGAAACACTGTGGTTGTCAATTTTGAAGGCAGAATTATACCATGTATTCCAACGTATTCAAAGGAAAAGGAGTTGTCATTGGAGTATTATACAATTATTAAAAATCAATCACTGCATAATGAACATTTTCAGACCCAACACTGAATTGTAACCATTTTTTTTTTGAGTTGGAGTCTCACTCTGTCACCCAGACTGGAGTGCAGTGGCTGCTCCTGGCCACCGCAGCCTCGACCTGGAGGGCTCCAGCGATCCTTCCACCTCAGCCTTCCAAGTAGCCGGAATTACAGGCGTGCGCTACCACACCCAGCTGATTTTTTGATTTATTGTAGAGATGAGGTCTTGCTCCCCAGGCGGGTCTCGAACCCACGGGCTCAGGCAATCCACTCACCTCAGCCTCCCAAAGGCACGGGATTACAGGCTGGTGCCACCGAGCCTGGCTTGTAACCAATTTTTAAAGTAAAAAATAAAAAAATAAAAAAATTGTATTAAACAGATAAAGTCAGATGCAATGTTTACAGCTTTTCAATTTATTTATTTATCTATTTAATTTATTTTTTTTAAAAATGTGGGTTACAAATCAGAGTTAGATATACAAAACATTGATTATACAAGGTCCCTTGTTGACGTGGTATGCCCCTCCCTTACTTAGCAGTATCCCTCCACTGCCAATGTCACCTGTCCCCCTAAACAGTTTTCCACTACTGCCAATCACTTTCTTACAGCACTATAAGTGATCCAGTTCAGCTCATGAATGAGAACATATGGAACTCTGTTCTTTGTTTCTTTGATAAATCACTGAAAATGACAGATCTCATATCCAAACGTTCTACAAACTCCTTCTATCTGTCCTTATTTATGACTGCATAATAATGCACTGTGTATCTACCACATTTATTTTATCCATTCCAGCTTTGATGGGCAACATGATTCGTACCATGTTTTATTGCAATTGTGATTAGAGCCGCAAAAAACATACTGATTCAGGTATCTTTTGGAAAAATGATTTGTGTTCCTCAAGGTAAGTTCTCATCAGGGAAATTACTGAGTCACATGGTAGGTCAATATCTTGTCCCTTTACAAACCACCACACTGTTTTCCAAGGTGTTGCTCTTCTTTTCAGTCCACTCTCAGTGTAGAAGCATTTATTTCTTCCCAAATCATTACCTGCATCTGTTATGAATTGTTTTATTAATGATGGCCAGTCTTACAGGGGATTTGTGGTATTTGAAAGTGGTTTCATTTCCTTTTCTTTGATGAGGAGTGAGTCTGAGCAATTTTCATGTGTCTCCTGACTGCCCGTATCTGTTCTTATGAAAAGTGTCCAATCACGTATTTTGCACACTTTTCAAAGGGAATGTTTGTCTGATTTTTATGAATGTTTGAGTTTCTTGTAGAACCTAGATCTAATGCCTCTTAACAGATATATAGGTGGAGAATCATTTTTCCCATTTTTTGGTCTGTCTCCCTGCCCTTCTGACGGCTTCTTTTGTTTTGCAGAAGTATATTACTTTGATGAGATCCCACTTGTCTTACTTACGTCTTAAGTCATGGGTATTTAGGGTCTTGAAGAGGAATTCGTTTCTGGTTCCAGGTTCCCTAATGGTGTGTCCTGCGTTTTTTAAGACTTTTATAATTTGTTTTTACGTTTAGGTCTTTGATCCATATAGAGTTAATGTATATGGTGATGGATGGGTGTCATGTTTCAATCTAGTGCATTTTCTCAGTCTTTTTAAAGCACCATTTACAGAATATGTACTCCATTACCCAGTGGATCTCGGAGGTTTTTACAAAGATGAGTTGATTGAGGAATTGAGAATTTCATTCTCTGTCCTGATCCATTGTCCTATGGACCTATTCTTGTAACAATACCAGGCTGTGTTGATTACTGTGAACATATAGTAAAATTTGAAGTCTGGAACTGCGATAGCTCCTGCTTTGTTTCTTTTGATCAGTCTTTTGGATATTCATGATGGTTTATGGTTTCATAAGAATTCTCTTTGTAATTCCTAGGTCTGAGAAGAATCATATTAACTTAATGGTTATTTCATTGAATCTTTAGATAGACTAAAAGGCTAATTTTTACAGTAAAAGAGGTAAGTAAAGTCAGGGAAACAAGCATGTCAAATTGTCATTGATGACATCAGTCTCAGAACTTTGACATCATAATGGGAGGGGCCTTGACTACTGAGCAATCTTTAGGCTTCATGCACTTGTGTACAATGATCTGCCAAATGCAGTAGACACGTTGGATTTCATTCCAAAACAGTGAAGATTACCACATGTTCACATGGTGAACACAACCAAAAATTTCTCCAGGGGTAAGTGACCATTCAACAATCCGCTAACGGAGGTACTCTTTTATTTTTATTTTTTTAAAGCAGTCTTAATTGAGAGGACTGAGAAACTCCCAAACTGGGAGGTGACCTGAGGGAGTTGCCCACGAGGTAGTCTTTTATTATTATGATCAATGAGTCCTGTTGGAGCTTGGATGTAGCATTACCAAATAATATTTTAGCACTTTCTTTAGTTTAGAAACTTTTGGATGTTTTTTTTATTTTGTAACAGCATTTGAGCAGTTTTTCCTACAGGATTTGAACATTGCTTTTGCTAAGATCATAATCACTTTTCCAGAACTTTTAATTATCTATATTTTTAAACTAATGCAGAGCCCAAATATTACTACTTTATAAATCTCCATGTTATTTTGGTTGATACATATTGGGCCCCAATTTCTCCTTTTTCTGTGTGCCTCATTTTAAATGGTTGGTGATTAAAAGTATCAGATTAATCGGGTACTGTGTAGCAGAGTTTAGCATCATGTCTTAGGTAGAGAAAATATTAGGGGATTCAATGGAAATACTCTTTTAAAAAT
>NW_006954036.1:0-753 GCF_000164805.1 Carlito syrichta
CTTCAAGCACTTGTGTACAGTGCTCTTCCAAATACAATACACATGGTGGATTTCAATAGCAAGAAGTGAAGGGAACCATGTGTTCACACATATCCAAAAACATCTACAAGGATAAGTGACCATTTAAGAATCCTATAAACGAGGTAGTCTTTGTTTTTTGAAGCAGTTTTTGTTGAGAGAACCGACAAACACCCAAACTGGGAGGGGTTCTGAGGGATTTGCCCACGAGGTACTCTTTATTATTATGGTCAGAGTGCTGTTGGAGCTTGGTTATAGCAAAACAAAATAATATTTTAGCACTTTCTTTAGCTAAAAACTTTTGGATTTTTTAGTATTGTGTAATAGTCTTTTAGCTGTTTTTCCTACAGGATTTGAACTTTGCTTTTGCTAACATCATAATCAATTTTTCACAATTTTCATTTATTTTTTTTTAATTAATCAGTATTTTTTATTATGGTTTTGTGGGGTACAGTTAAGGGTTAGGTGTACAATTACATTTCATGCAGGCACCCTGTTGATAAGAGGTGCTTTCCCATTCCCCGATAGATATTTGCTACTGTTAATTCCACCCCCCTCCCCCCATAGTTTCCCAGTACCGTCAGTCATTTTCTTATAGTATTGCATTGGATGTTCAAGGTTTCATTATATGAGTGAAACGTGATATTCGGATCTTTGTTTCTGTGAAAGGTCACTCAGTATTATAGACTCTAGTTCCACCCAGGTTGCAGCGAAATTCATGATTTTGTCTTTTTA
>NW_006954037.1:0-3477 GCF_000164805.1 Carlito syrichta
CAAGTCTCTAAGATCTTTATGTGCACATTTCATCTGCTGCTCCCAACTATGGAATATTAGCTTCTGCCACTTTACTTCCCCTCTGTCCTACAGTTGACGTTCGGATTGTCATAGGTCACCAACACCACAAAAAATAGACTGTTATGGGCCCATGTTAATATTTTTCTAGGTTATGTACCAATGAATTGTCCCTTAGATAAACCTAATTTTACTGAACATTGTCAGATTGTTCTTTTTGTATAAAGAATGAAGCATTTACTCTCCAACAACAGAGACTGTGGAAACACATTTCTCACAAACACATTAACGACTTGGTGTTTTAAAGTTTTGCAGGAACTGCTACTTCTAAAAAAAAAGTGGTTGTGGAAGGAGCTTCCTTATTCAATGCTTTCTAATTTCTGATGGTGTCTCTTCTCCTGAGTCACCTTACAATGTGGTTCGGAGAGTCATTCCCTGATGTTTAGACTGATTTATGTCTTCACCTTTCCAGCAGTTTGTAAGTTTGCTTCCAATAAATTTCTTTGTGTCTCAACTATTTGAGTGTGTTCTATTTTTCCTCACAAAAATCTTAAGAAGAAATACCACAGCAATATCACATTTGAGTGTGTATCTTTCCCTGATAACTGATCTCATGAGCACAAAGATGGTAAGTACAGACTCTGGACACTGCTAAGTGAGGGAAGGAGGAGAAACGAGGGCCACACAACTACACAGTGGGACCAGATCAACTATCAGGGGAGAGAGAGCTCACTAGAATCCCAAACTCACCTGCAGTAATTAATTTATGTAGTAAATACTCACATGTACCCCACAACTCTAAAATAAAATAATAAATATTCCCCATTTTTTAGCTTATGTTACTGTGCTTTTTTTTTTACACCAAAAACATTAGTTTAGATTACCTTATGAAATGGATATAAGTTATTTGCACTAATGTCAGAACATAAAATATTTAATTAGGAAGCAAGAAAAAAAGAGAGAGAGATTGCCTACACTCCATGGGTTCAAGAACAGCCTGGGCAACTTGGGGATACCTCATCTCTACAATAAATAATAATTTGAAAAAAATTAGCCAGGCATTGTAGTGCACACCTGTAGTTCAGGCTACTTGGAAGACTGAGGCAGAGAATCACCTGAGCTCAGCAAGTTGTAGCTTAGATGATTGTGAGTGCACCACTGCAATCCAGCCTGGAGGATAGAGTGAGACTCCAACTAAAAAAAAAAAAAGTAAACAGAATTTTCTGGCAATCTTTACTTAAATAATTATCTTTTTTAAACATGTACTCTCTTATAACTAAAGCAATATATTAAATATTTAAATGAAGGCACATACATGTCTACAACCTACATCCAATTATCTATTCCTCAGCTGATGCGATACATATTTCACTAGTCAACCCTAGATGGAGGAAGTAGAATAGAGTCTGAAATAGAGAAATATCTACCTGTGGTCCAACAGGTGAACAAAATCAATTGCCTTTTCACTTTGTCATGAAAACGCTAGTGTTCTTTTAGTGACTAAGTGATAACTTAAGTTTCAGTGAAGGTGGCGTAGAGAATTTTGATAACAAGGAAAGCTGGAAAGAGTGGAGTGATATTTTAGGAATTAAGGGGTAAAATATAAGAGATTTAGAAAAAGCTTATAGGAAAGAAAGTATAGCTTTCAAGCACCACAGAGCTAGTACTGGTGAAAATCTTTTCCCCAAAAGTATTTAAAAAGACTAATTAGATTAAACTCTTAGTTTGTGTTTATTGAGATAATGTTGGGCTAGCCTATGCTTTAGGGAGTGCATCCATGTAACACATAGATATGATTGGATACTGTAATTAAACTCTGCTTTACTAATGTGTATGTGAAGTACAGGGAATCAACTAATGTGTGAGAAATCAAGGAAATGTGAAATTTAAACCATAGGATGAGTACTTGAGAATCCTTGTGCTTAAATCACCTGTGATTGGTATCATCTGTCCTGTTCACCATTAATGAGAACCACTTCATGCACCACCTTCCAAGTCTGGGATCACAAATGACAGTGTTATTTCTCTTTTTGTGTTGGTCTGAGTTTCAAGGGGAAATTGAATAGGAGATCTAAATTTATATAGGTGATGGTGGGTAGAAAGATTGACAAAAAATGCCAAAGAGAGCAAAGCAAAAAAGGATGCTATGTGAACACCTAAGACTGAATTGAAGAGAAAATATACTAAGCATTTCAAAGGCAAAATTTTTATTTATTTATTTATTTATTTATTTATTTATTTATTTATTTACATACCTACTTATTTGTCAGAGTCTCACTCTGTCATGCAGAATGGAGTGCAGTGACATAACAGCTGACCACAGACGGAAACTCCCGAACTCAGGCCATCCTTCTGCCTCAGCCTCCCAAGTCGCTGGCACTATGGGTGCATGCCACCACACCTGGGTAATTTTCTTTTTTGTAGCTATGTTGCTTAGGCTGATCTGGAACTCCTGGGTTGAAACAGTCCTCCTGCCTCACCCTTCCAAATTGCTGGGATTACAGGCCTGATACACTGGACCCAGCCCAACATTTCTTTTTTACTTTTATTTTTCGTACACCAGTCTCTCTCATCTCTCAGATCTTAAGACTAAATTATGGATGACTGCAATGTGACAACTACTTTGGTTACTGAACATTCCCAACCACTAACTGTCATATCTCTTCCACAAAGGATATTCAGTTAACTTCTGAGAGTCAATGATGCAAGAAACTCAAACACAGGAACCATGCCAGAATCCTGGCATTTAACTTCACCTGGCTACACAGGAGATGGTTGATTTCACCAGGTCTGGGCCATCATTGCCTCTGGAGTCACACTCACACTTCTTCCAAGACTGGGATTGCCTAGTGACATACCTCTTCCTTTGGATTGGTCTTAGCTCTGGGACATGCTGAATCAGAAGGCTTATCTTGTAATTTAAGGGAAACATGGTCAAGAATGTTTGGTGGTTTGGGTATAATCAGGGTGTTAAAAAAACACAAAAGAATATTTGGTGGAAATTGCAAAGCAATCTGCAGATTCTGAGAGAACCCCTAAGATAGACACAGAAAGAATATGCATTAGGCCTACCAAGAAGGAGAACTTCACCTTTAATTATATTAGTCTGACACTGCCTCTCCCCATCTATTGTCCAAATGTGCCAGATCTTAAAGCTGACTTTGAAGTCTGTGAGGTGTCAGCCACTTTGGTTTCCTGACCATGTTCAGCCACTAACCTCCCATTCCTACAGATAATCTTTAGGTGTACTTGTTGTCTAAATCCAGAGCACTATACATTCCAACAAGAACCTCTTCCCAGTTGTACACAGCTTATACCTGCTACCCACTTCACCAGCAGTCCCCAATTCCAACCAGAAAAAAGGAGGGTTTGATTTTGAAGTATAATTTTATTGAAAAATAGAATAAACATTTTAAAAAGAACTCTGAAGGTAAAACTTCTTTCACCATTATTGACCAT
>NW_006954037.1:3947-4811 GCF_000164805.1 Carlito syrichta
AAAGTATTCCCAATTGAAATCCCAGCTGCCCATGTGTACCCAACACAGAAGACTACTTACACAGAGTCCAAATAGGACAACTGTGATAGTACTTGCCTGATTCAGGCTTTTCAATTTTTTACAGCTTCAGCCTTCAGGAGCCACTTAGCACTAAGATCCTGAGATTCATTTCTTTTAATTCGGTGGAAAATCTGTCTTCGTCACTTTATCACATTTTCAGTTACCTTTATTCCTAATAAATCTCTTTGCGATTAAGCTGTTTGAGTGTTCTGTTTCTTTTTCTAGAAAGCATAAAAGGAAATATAACAGAGCATTTATGTTCTATTTTATGCCCAATAACTTATTACATCTTTTTTCTCTTTAAAAATCATATATATTCACTCCTATATTCTAATTTCTTAATAAAACAAAAATAATCAAGCTGCATATTCTGTTTTCAGGACATTTTGATAATTTTTATTATGATCACAATTTTTAGGTACCAAAAAAATTTAAAGAGGACAAACTTTCTACATTTTATCTTGAAAGTTATTATTTCATAATGCACTTCCATCAAGAAGCAAATAAAATAAATATATTTTTATGTCTTTTATACCTGGAAATTCCATATACATGGATTCTAGGACACGATTCAAGAGAGTCTCAAGTCCCCGCTTGGTAACCAGAGTAGACCAGAGATGAAGCACTGGGGGTGTGCTGTGGCTCTGAGCTGGGAATGGTAGTGGGCAGGGGGAGTGCAGGGAGGACCCAGAACTAAAAGTAAAAGGCCAGCTCCTTAGCTAGAGATTCTAAAAATTTTTTTTTAATTCTCTATGGAATGCTTTCCACTTCATCAGATTATAGACCTATCATTATCCCAGTCTA
>NW_006954038.1:0-3027 GCF_000164805.1 Carlito syrichta
CCTCACACCTTGCCTGTGCAGCCGGGACTCTGGGGCAGTCTCCTGCTTGAGAACCAGGGGACCAGGGGAACCAGGAGGGCAGGATGGGGCAGGCGAAGAAGTACACTAGGGATGCGGGTCGGTCCAAGGTCAGCCTTGCCTGGTCCTGGTGGGGGCTGGGGCTTGGAGTAGCTCATGGACCCCCCCAGGGCTGGGATTGTGGGCACCTAACCCCATCCTCAGTCAGAAGGTGGGTCATACGGGACCCACAATACTATCTTTCTCCCTCCCTCCCTCTCTTCCTCCTTCCCTCCTTTATTTATTTATTTATTTATTTATTTATTTATTTATTTATTTATTTATTGATTGTTGAGGTCTCACTCTGTTGCCCAGACTGGAGTGCAGTGGCACAATCAGTCACCACAGCCTCAACTTCCTGGGCTCAGGGGATCCTTCCACCTCAGACTTTCAAGTAGCTGCAACTACAGGTGCATGTCACCATGCCTGGCTAGATTATTGATTTTTTTGTAGTGACAAATTCTTACTATGTTGCCTAGGCTGGCCTAGAACTTCTGGGTTCAAGCAATCCTCCTGCCTCAGCCTTCCAAAGTGCTGGGATGACAGGCATGGGTCACCATACCCAACCTTATTTATGTTTCTATTTGGAGTCCTGCCTTGACTCCTGGGAACCACTGGCCATTGGACAAAGAAAACAGAAGGTGCCAGTAGGGCAGGGTTGATTCATTTATTGAGTTCCTGGGGCTTGCCAAGCCCTGGGGTTGAACCTACAAGGATGTCAACATGGAACTCACACATCAGCAATTAGCCCCAGGGTCAGTGTGTCCTTTCAGAGTAGGGCTTTCTTTTTTTTTTATAAATATTTTTTATTATGATATTGTAGGGTACAGTTAAGGGTTAGGTATACAAATATGCTTCATTCAGGCCCCCTTGTTGATACCAGGTGTCTCCCCATCCCCAGACAGATGTTTACTACCATCAATCCCATCCTCCTTCCCCCCCCATAGTTTCCCACCACGATCAGTCATTTTCTTATGGTAGTGCATTGGTTGATCAAGGTCCACTATATGAATGATAACATGTGATACTTGGATCTTTGTTTCTGTAGGTCACTCAGTATTATAGACTCTAGTTCCATCCAGGTTGCTGCGAAATTCATGATTTTGTTCTTTTTTATGGCTGCATAGTATTCCATCGTGTATACGTACCACATTTTTTTAATCCAGTCCTCTTTTGATGGGCAGCATGGTTGGTTCTAGGTTCTTGCTACACACACACACACATACACAAACACACACACACACACACACACACACACACAGAGAATGGCAAAGCCTTCCATAGGTTTGTGTTCTCATGAGTTCCCTTGGTGGTGCCAGGGTGATTTTTGTATTCTGAAGTAGTTCAAGTAAATACAACCAAAGCTTTGTATCTCAGGTTGCCCAATGTCATGACTCTCACATGTTGCTGGCTAAAGGTGAAGACTCTTCAGCATAACTTCTGAGAAACTGGAAGGACCCAGGAAGTAGATGAACAAGGCAGACTGGGTGTGTCAAGGATGCCAGCTTGAGGACACAGAGAACACCATGGTCATCATGTTCTTTTCTGCTTCCATCTTCTCTCTCAACAAGAAATGTCTCTACAATGTGATATGTACAGTGGAATATTATTCAACCCTAAAAAAAAGAAGGAATAGGGTGTGGCAGCTCATGCCTGTAATCTTAGCACTTTGGGAGACTGAGATGGGAGGCTCATTGAGGCCAGAAGTTCGAGACCAGCCTTGGCAACATAACAAAACCACATCTCTACAAAAGAAAATTTAAAAATTAGCTGAACGTGTTGGCTCATGCATGTCATCCTAGCTACTTGGGAGGCTGAAGTGGGAAGATCACTTGAGCCCAGGAGGTTAAGGCTTCAGGGAACTAGGACTACATCACTGCACTCCAGTCTGGGGAATAGAACAAGACCCTTTCTCAAAAAAAAAAAGAAGGAAATCAAGCCATTTGTAACAACATGGACCCCAGAAAGAAAAATACTGCATGACCTCACTTATGTGGGGGAATCTAGAAAAGTCAAACTCACAGAAGCAGAAAGCAGAATGGTTCTTACCAGGGAGTCAAGGGTGAGGAGTAATGAGGAGATATTGGTCAAGGGGTCCCAGCTTTCAGTTCTGCATTCTGGGACTCAAATGTGCAGCATACTGAGGACAGTTCATACTACTCTACTGTATACTTGAGATTTGCTGAAAGAGTAGATCTGAAATGTTCTCATGACACACACACACAAGGTCACTGGGGAGGTGATGGGTGTGCAAATGAGCTTGAGGGTGGCAACCACCCCAAGACACACACATTATCAAAGACCAAATTGTGCACCTGAAACATTGTCTTTGTCCATTTGTGTTGCTGGAAAGGGATGCTCAAGGCTGGGTAATTTATACAGAAAAGAGGCTGATTTGGCTCACAGTTCTGCAGGCTGTGCAGGAAACCTGGTACAAGCATCTGCCTATGATGAGGCTGCGGGAAGCTTCTTCTCATGCCGGGAGGGGAAGGGGAGGTGGTGTGTAGGGAATCACATGGGAAAGGGAGCAAGATGGATAGGAGGTGCCAGGCTCTTTCTAACAATCAGCTCTTGCTGGACGTAAAACAGCAAGAACTCATTCACTTCTGAGAGGGTGGCCCCCAGTCACTCATGAGGGAGTCTTCCTCATGACTCAGACATTGCCCACCAGGTGCTGCCTCCAACATTGGAACTTGAGGGACAAATGACAACAAATATATACCATTTTATTTGTCAATTATATCTTGATAAAGCTGGGGAACAATGAAACAGATAAACTTCAAAAAGAACAGAAGAAAGCTGGACACAGTGGCTCACGTCTGTCATCCCAGCACTTTGGAGGTGTAAGTGAGAGGATTGTCCAAGCCCAGGGGTTCCAGACCAGTCTGGGAAATTTGGAAAGATCTCATCTCTGCAATAAATGAAAAAAATTAGCTGAGCATGGTGGTGCAGGTCTGTAGTTCCAGCTAC
>NW_006954039.1:0-627 GCF_000164805.1 Carlito syrichta
CCACAAGCCTCTGGGCCATGTGCTCTCCTCCGGCTAGGAGAATGACGCAATCATGAGCCCAATGTTCATGCTGTTTGCATTTGGGACAGGGCTTTGCCAGTGGCAGGGCTTGACAATGTTTGGCCATATGCCCATTTTGATGGCATCAGAAACAAACCTGGGAAGGGGCTGTGTACCCCTTCTGCGATTGACCATTTGGGGTGGAAGATGATCAGTGGTGGCTCTCTCTGCTAAAGTGGTAGATAAAAGCTGAAACACTTCCTGCTTATGTTTGCAGTCCTGCATTCTTTCTTCCTCTCGGTTGTTAAAGACTTTAAAGGCCATATCCAATAGTTCTCGTTGAGGGTTTTGTGGGCCCTTTTCTAATTTTTGGAGTTTGCACCTAATATCCGGTGCTGACTGGGAGATGAAATACATAGCCAAAAGAATATGTTCCTCCAGAGAGTTTAAATCAATATTAGTAAACTGCTGCAATGTCTCAGAGAGGTGACTTAGAAACATTGCTGGATTTTTATCTGGTCTTTAAAAAAAACTTCTTTTATTTTGTCCTTGTTAACCTATTTAATAACAGTTTTTTAAAATTAGTTAACAGGATTAACTTATATGATCCCTTTACTTTCATCTGGG
>NW_006954040.1:0-752 GCF_000164805.1 Carlito syrichta
TCTCTTAATATAGTTTTATAGTTTTTCCACTAGATTTGTTTGCTTGTTTTTAAGAAACAGGATTTTCCTCTATCACCCAGGCTGGAGTGCAGTGGTGCAGCCAAAACTCTTTACAACTTTGAACTCCTGGCCCAAAACAAAACTCCTATCTGGGCCTCCTAGAGCATCATGAGATTTTCAGCATTTTCTTTTTATTTTCTTCCCATATATCTTGTGTATTCAAATGTCATGATCCAGCCAACTTCCAAATTGTTTTTTTTTTACCTAATGCTCTTTGCTGTAGCTAAAAAACACTAACTTTCCACATACCATCAGCAGAATGTTGGACAATTAACAGGTCTCTAGGAAGAAACTTAAACAAAAATCAACAAAAGTTAGTGAAAAATATCTCAAGTATCTTGTTTGCAAAAGTTGTTGGAATCAAAATGGAGATACCCATGCTATAAACAAAACAAAACAAAACAAAGAAATAAAACCTTGACAAATAGGACTGGGGAAGTCTATAAAGACAGCATTCTTATGCTATATGCCTAATAACAAAATGATCCCAAAAGGTTCTGCAAAAAGGACAACCTGGCACAAAGGCCATCCCAAGTTTACACAAAAAAATGTAAATGTAAAATATGGGAAAAGGTCTTCTTCAAAGACATCTGCCCAGTAACTGCCTTTCCAACCTCTGATTCACATCATTCTTGTCCTGAATTTTAGAGTCAAGGATTATTTCAAAACAATTATGTAATTTTACTTATTTT
>NW_006954041.1:0-8488 GCF_000164805.1 Carlito syrichta
TTGTTTTGAGTTATTGATGATGGCCATCATGACAGAAGTTAGGTGGTATCTCAATGCAGTTTTAACTTACATTTCTTTGATGACTAGTGAGGCTGAGCATTTTTTTCATGTATCTATTGGCTGCTCATATGTCTTCTTTTGAGAAGTGTCTATTCATGTCTTTTACCCACTTTGTAATGGGGTTGTTTGTTTTTTTCTTTTCAGCACATGTGTGTTCCATGTAGATCCTAGATGTTAGGCCTTTGTCAGACATACATTTGGCAAATATTTTTTCCCAGTGTGTGGCCTGTCTCCCTGCCTTCTTGATATTCTCTTTGACTTTGCAGAATTTTGTCAGTTTGATGAGGTCCTACTTGTCTATATTATCTTTATGGCATGGGCATTTGAGGTTTTTATCAGAAATTGGTTGCCATTTCCAATTTTCATAAGGCTGCCTCCTGCATTTTCTAAGGTTCTTATAGTTCGAGGTTTTATGTTTATGTCTTTGATTCATTTAGAGTTGATTTTTGTGAATAGTGATAGGTAGGAGTTTTTAATTTTCTACATATGGTCAGTAGTTTTCCCAGTACCACTTACTGAATAGGTTCTCCTCTCCCCAGTGGTTGGTGATGGAGGCTTTGTCGAGGATGAGTTGGTTGAGAAACTGGTGTTTTGCTTCTGGAATCTCTATCCTGTGACATTGGCCTACATTCCTGTTCCTGTTCTTGTAGCAAAACCAAAAAGCAAAAAGCTAATTATTGCAGCTTTATAATAAAGTTTAATGTCTGAGAGTGTGCTACCTCCCACTTTACTTATTTATTTTTTATTTACTGAGGATTGTTTTGGCTATTTGTGGTTGTTTATATTTCCATATGAATTCCTATATTGTCATTTCCAGATCTGAGAGGAATCTTGCTGGTAATTTAATGCATTGAATCTGTAAATTACCTTGTGTAGGATGGGCATCTTACCAATGCTGATTCTTCCAATCCATGAGCATGAAATATATTTCCATTTGTTTGTGTCATCTTTGATTTCTTTGAGCGGTGTTTTGTAGTTTCTGTTGTAAAGGTTTTGCACGTCTCTGGTTAGGAAAATGCCAAGGTATTTGATTTCTTTTTGTGGCTTTTGTGAATGGAACTGTTCTTTTTACTTGGGTTTCTGTTTATTGTTGGTGTATAAAAATGCGACTGTCTTTGCACATTGATTTTACACTCTGAGACTTTGCCATAGTCCTTTATCAATGCTAGGAGGTTTTTTGACAGATTCTGTTGCGTTTGAGGTATAGAATCATGTCATCTGCAAAAAGGGATAACAACTTCCTTTTTTCTTACCCCGTTTGCCTTCTCTTATATGATTGTTCTAGTTAGGATTTCCAAAACTATGTTGAAAAGGAGGAGTGAGCATGGGCATCCTTTTCTTATTCCCATTTTCAGGGGAAATGACTCAAATTTCTTTCTGTTTAGCAATATGCTGTGTGTTTCTTGTAGAAGGTTCTTAATATTTTTAGGTATGTTCCATCTGTGTCTAGATGTTCGGGGATTTTTATCAAGAAAGGGTGCTGGATTTTATTAAAAGCTTTTTCTACATCTAATGATATAATCATGCGGGTATGTTTTTACATCTGTTGTTGTGTTTTAATACATTTGTGGTCTTACAAATGTTGAATCAGCCCTGAATCCTGGGGATTAAGCCTACTTGATGGAAAATTTTTGAAATGTGTTGCTGAATCCGGTTTTCTAGGATCTTGTTGAGAATTTAAGCATCTATGTTCATCAAGTATATTGGCCTGTAGTTCTCTTTCTTTATTGGATCTTTACTTGGCTTGGGTATCAATATGATGTTAACTTTGTAAAATGATTTAAGTAGAGTTCCATTTTTCTCAATCACATGGAATACTTTCAATAGGATTGATATCTGTTCCTCCTTGAATGTTTTGTAGCATTCTGCTAAAAAGCTATCTGGTCCAGGGTTCTTTTCTAATAGTTAGTTTTCTTATGACATAACTAATTTCCTGGATTGTTATTGGTCTATACAGGGTCTTAATTTCTTCTTGTTTCAACCTGGGGAGTTTGTGTGATGTCAGAAAGTCCTCCATTTCCTTTACGTTTTCAAATTTATTTTCATACAAGTGTACATAGTAGTCTCTGATACTCTTTTGTATTTCTTAAGGGTCAGTTGTGACTAGATCTTTTGCATTTCTGATTGTGTTTGTTTGGCTTTTGGTCTTTATCTTGTTAATTCTGGCTAAGGGACCATCAATCTTGTTTATCCCTTCAAAGAACCAAGTTTTATTTCATTGACTATTTGCATTATCTTTTTGTCATCTATGTCCCAAATTTGGGCTTTTATTTTGGTGATCTGGATTCTTCTGCTGAAGTCATGGTTTTGGTGGTCTTGCTTTTCCAACTTCCTTAGGTGGTTTGTTAGTCTGTTAATTTGTGATCTTTCCATTCTCTTTATGTGTTTGTAGAGATATGAATTCCCCTCTTAGTACTCATTTCATGGCATCACACAGGTTTTGGAAAGATGTTTCATTTTTATTTTTTTCCAGGAATCTTTTAATTTCTGTTTTGATTTCCATGTTGACCCAGGAGTTGTTTAGCATCATGCTGTTTAGTGTTCATGTCTTTGTGGGTTTTGGGGGAACTTTGTTGGCATTGATATTTTTTTTTTTTTCCACTGTGGTCTCAGCTGCATGGCAGGATTTCACTGTTGTTAAATTTGTTTATGTTTGATTATGACCGAGGATGTGGTCAATCTTAGACTACATTCCATGTGGTGATGAGTGGAATGTATATTCCATGGTTGTTGGGTGGAGTGTTCTGTAGGTATAAATTAAGTCCATTTGGTCAAGAGTCACATTGAGATTCTGGAGCTCCTTATTAATTTTTTGTTTTGATGATCTAAGGTTGTGTGTGGGGTATTTGAGTCCCTAGCAACAATAGTGTTAGAATCAATATCTTTTTTAAGTTTACCTAGAAGCTGCTTTAAAGTCCTCTTATGTTGGGTGCATATAAGTTGAGGATGAATATTTCTTGTTGATGGATCGAAGCTTTTATCATTATGTAGTAAACTTCTGTATCTTTTTTAATTTTTTGTAGCTTGAAGGGTATCTTTTTCAATATTAAGATCACGACTCCTGCTTTCTTTTGTGTTCCATTCACCTGAAGTTTTGTTTCCCAAATTCTTAGTCTGAGTTTTTGTCCTTATTTGTGAGATTAGTCTCTTGGAGACTATATTTTGTTGCCTCATGATAATTTATCCATTTTGCCACTCTATGTCTTTTCAGTGGTGCATTAAGTCCATTTACATTCAATCTAATTATTGAAATGTGAGAGTTTATCCCTGTCATGAGGTTCTTATATAATTTGTTTGTGGTTGTTTGTTTGTTGTCTTTCTTTAGATTTTGGAATTGATTCATGTGCATTTTTAATCCTCTTTCTGCATTCTTGTGAAGGGCATTGTTGTTCTTTTTTCCTTTCTTCTGTGTTTAATACTTTCTTATGAATTTCTTGTAGAACTCATTTGGAGGCAGCATAAGCTCTTAGAGATTGAATGTCTGGGAAATATTTTAATTCTCCATCACTGATGAAGCTTAGCTTAGCTGAATAGGTAATTAGTGGTTGAAATTGTTTATCTTTGACGACTTTAAAGATGGGCCTCCAAGCTCTTCCAGCCTGAAATGTTTCTGTAGGTAAGTCTGCTGCTATTCTGATTGGTTTTCCTGAGTAGTCTACCCTTTTCTCTTGCTGCCTTTAGGATTGTTTCTTTTATACCTACTTTATGTAGTCAAATGACTACGTGTCTAGGTGTTGGTCTTCTTATTTGTTTTCTTGCAGGGTTTCTCTGAATCTCTTGTGTTTGAATGGTCATGTCACTGATGAGATGAAGAAAGTTTTCTTGGATAATTTCATGGAATGCTCTCCCCAGGGTTGTCTCTGTCTCTGTTTCTGCCTCAATTAATCTTGGATTTGGCCTCTTGAAATAATTGCTCATCCCTTAATTTTTCTGTCTTTTAAAGCTTCCTTTCTATATTTTTGCCAGTTTGTGTTAATTCCATATTTTGCTCTTCAAGCTCTGAGATTCTTTCTTCTACTTGGCTAATTCTGCTTTCCATGCTTATCAGTTTGTTATTTATTCATTCACTGTACTCCGTATTGCTGCTATCTCAGTTATCATCTCCTTCATTCTTTCCTCTTGGTACTCCTCAATTCTATTTATTCTATTAATGTCTTGATATGTGGACTTGTGTTTTGAGACCAGTCATTCCAGGGCCTCTTCATTGTTTGCATTCCAAGTCTGTATTCGTAGTGGTAGTGTCTGACCTCCCAAGGCTCTGTGAGACCCATATTCTTCGTTTGATATTTCTTCACTTGTGTAGAGTTCCTTCCTCATACCCCCCACTTTTTAACCTCTCTTTAATCCTGTTGTTCAGGGATAGAAGGGTAGTTTTATTTCTGTTTGTTCAATATCCTATTCTTTCTTATGTGAATCCTCTGGCTTTGTTCAATTCTGAAGCTGGACTGTGGTTTGGAGTGCTGTACTTTTTGCAGTTTTAAGAGTTAATTGAGGGAGGAGCTTCAATTCTGAAACTATTTACAGATCCCAGGATCGGCTGAGACGTGTGTGGGCCCCCTGGAGCATATTTCCCACTGCCTTACAATCTGTCCATGCAGTGGGAGTACAGGTTTGCTTCCTGAAAGCAAAATGAGATAAGAAAAAGAAAAATAATTTTACAAAGGAAGATGGGGAATGAGAGGAACATGGAGATAGAGAAGAATAGGAAGGAAGACAGGCATACCAACAAACAAATGAAGATGCACAATGACAGAAAAGATTTAAAAAAACTAAACATACAATCATACAAATACACAAACTGAGAAAACACCATATTGATGTACTCTCCCTCAATAATACCCATACACAATCAGGAAGTCTAAAAAAATACAACAAAATAACAGTAACCCAGCATGCATGAAAACATAATCAAAAACAGAAAGAAACTAAAATAGAAAACAAACAGAGAAAAATAAGCAAAACAAATATTCTATTAAAAAAAACTTGCTCTGAAGTGGTTCCTATAAATTTAACTTCCTTTCAGCTCTGATCTCCAGTCCCTCCCCTCTGTTCTTAGCATACACCAATAGGGTTGCTCACAACAAGAGTGAGATTCCCTGTGGACTATGGTGAGAGGAGGGTGGGATTCACCCAGAAAGTCTCACACTCAGATCTGACATGTCTGTTTCTGATCCAGCATGGGGGAAGTGTGTGTGTGTCTCTCCTGAGTTTGATGAGATTACCTCTAAGTCCCAAGTTGGAGGCTGGGTGAGGCTGAGCAGGGCAATGTAGGTCTCTACCAGGTCTGGGGACAGAGATAATGGCTCTGGTTGACATTTCCTCACTGGTGGTGGGGGTCCTCCCCATCTCTCCCAATCTTCTCTCTCCACTGTTGGGATCTGGGACTCCAGATGTGTTGTTGTTACAGGAGATGATGTGTGCTGGGTACCAGATGAAGAATCAGGCTTTTCCTCAGGGTTTTCTCAGGAGAGCCCCCAAAACAGCAGACAATCCAGCACTCTGAGGCTCCAATCTCAGGGTGGTGGGGGGATGCAGTCACCTCCAAAAAAGAGTCCTGTATGTGTGAACCCAAGTGTCCCTTTAGATGGATTTTCACTCACTCACGGGCACACACCCACTCATGCAGAGCCTTCATGAACACTTGCTATTGCAGAGACTCCCACAGTCCAGACTGCCCTGTTACCACCTTGCCAGAATCCCCAGAGTCTTTTAAAAAATGTTTCCACATGCTCTTGAGTTCCACATGTCCTCATTGATAGCTGCTTGTTGATGTGGGTTTTTCACCGTTCATCTCCTCCCATTAAAACTTCCATCTTTCCCTCTTATGGTTAGTAGCAGCTTGTAAATGTACTGCCTGCATGGGAATCCCTATCAAAGACCTCAACACTTACAATAGTGAGTAAGGAGGATCATAGTCAAAGATGAGATAAGAAAATGGAAAGTGGTGCCGAAGTGATGGAAGAAGGGGATATGGAGCCAGGAATGTGGGGGCATCTTGAAAATAGAAGAGCAAGGAATTGAATTCTCTCCCCTGAATCCTCCGGAAGAAGTACAATTCTTGTTATTAGCTTAGTTAGAATCATTACCTCCAGAACTGTGAGAAAGTCAGTTGCTGTTGTTTGAAAACAATAAGGCTAAGGTAATTTGTGCAGCTGCAATAGGAAACTAATATAGGGATACAAAAAGTTTTTTTCTCTCTCTTAATGTGTAGTTGTCCATTATTCTCCGAAAATTTTCATCATGTTATCCTTTGCTGTCAATTTTTGCATGAGACAGAGAACATTTTACAGTGAAGAGAGGTAGCACCACAATTCTTCTTAGATTAAAAAATTCTTGGATAAATCTCTCAATTTGCTCTTGTACAACTTACATATCTGGAAGCCTAAGAGTCTCAGAGCATGTGGAGGCAGGGGTATTTGCTTTTTGTTTTTCTTATATTAAAAAAACAATTTTGATTTGCATGGACACAATGGAGAGAAGAAACAGAGTCAGACATATTTTAAAGGACAAAAATGATAAAGATGGATCAGGGCAATACAGGTTGTGCCCTGTCATCAAATCTGAAATTAAGTTCTTTAATGTTTATAATGGCTTTGAGAGAAGTTTCAGTAGACTAAAGAGAAGGAAATCTATAGATATCCAGGGGTTTGTTGGGAGATAGGGATTTCATCTCCTCAATATGAAAACAAAGCAGATGGAATCCGAGTTAGAATAATGCCCCTACTCACTGCTAAAGAGTAAAAGAGGAAAGTTGAAATAAGGTGCTGAGAATTAATGATACAGAGTATATTGAGATGAAGATTGGAATCAGTGTGGGGTGGAACAGAGGAAGCAGAGAGCTGTGAATTTCACACCATCCTGGTTTTGTCTCTTCACCCATGTTATAAACCTGGGGCTCATCTGCAGAATAAAAATGACATCATGGAATAAACATATTTAAAATTAGACAGTCCTTGGTTCAAATCACAGCCCCAGAACTTTCTGATCAATTGACTTAGGATATATCACCTAAATACTTCAAAGGTGTTTCTATCTGTGAAATGGATCACTGTGGATATCAAGGAGAGTCCCGTGGGTCTAACATTATGATGTGTAGTAAAGCATAAATATCTTTTTAGAGAATATCCAAGTGCTCCATTTTTACATGTTTGTATATTGAAGAAGTTGTAAGAAGTTGCAGCCACATATCATTTTAATCTAAAAGTCATAAATATTTATTCTACCACTAGCATGTGCCTCTCTATAGACTTTGGGCTTTCTATCTATTTTTCTACCATAAAAACTTCCATCAGTATATGTTCCACATTAGAAATTTCAGTAAGGAAATTATCCACAACTTAGTCCATTGAATCTGGGTTTTCCATGATCTTCATTTGTGTTAGATTCTTAGGGCTGTTGTTCAGGCTCCAAATATTTCAGAGTATAACCTGTTCCTTGTCTCTTCCAGCTTCTGGTGGCTGTATATTTTCTTGCTTTGTGGCCATATCAATTTATTCTCAATCTCTGTGGTCACATTGAGTTTTGCTGTACTGTCTGTATTAAATCTCTATCTTTCAGGAACACACTTGTGATTGCATCTAGGCCCCACTCAGCAGAAATTCAAACCAATCTCACCTTAAGATTCTTAATTTATTATTGCAAAATATCTTTTTTTAAGCTTTTAACAATATGGGGTTAAATTCAGGATTAGGTATACATGTGGTAAATATATCAGGAAAGATTGGGACACCTTTTGTCCCCTACTTCATCTGGTTTGAAACCAGGTACCTTAAGTGATGTTATATGCATCCTTCACCCCCTCTGGCCAATCTCCTCCTTATAGTATTATGATAAATGTTCAGGGTCCACTTATGAGTGAGAATATGTTGTACTTAATTCTTTGTTTCTGTGATAAATCACTGAGTATTACAAACTCTAAATACACCCAAGTTCCTGCACAGTATAATTTTATTCCTCATTATGGCTGCTTAATATTCCATCATGTATACAAACTGCATTTTTAAAAACCAGTCCAGTTTCAATGGGCAGCACAGTTGGTACTATGTTTTTGCTATTGTAAATATAGCTGCAATAAACATGCATGTGCATGTGTCTTATTTGTAGAGTGATTTAAGTTCCTCTGGGTATATACACAGTATGGGTTTGCTAGGCCATATAGAAGGTCAATTACTAGTTATTTTAGGAACCGCCACACTGTTTTCCATAGAGGTGGAACTGGTTTGCATTTCCACCAACAGTGTAGAAGCATTCCCTTTTTCATGCTTCTCTAGCATCTGTTGTCTTTTGAGTTATTAATTATGGCCATTCTTACAGGGGTTAGGTGATATCTCAATGTGGTTTTGATTTGCATTTTCTGGTGATTAGTGAGGGTTAGTATTTTTTCATGTGTCTTTTGGCTATTCTTATGTCTTCTTTTAAGAAGTGTCTG
>NW_006954042.1:0-3558 GCF_000164805.1 Carlito syrichta
AAAAAAAAAAACATGCTGGCAAGTCTCTTCCTTAACGCCTTGCTTCTCCCTTTGAATACATGATTTTAGCCACCATCATTGCAAACTGCACCGTCATCGCACTGAAGCAACATCTGCCTGATGACGACAAGACCCCAATGTCTGAGCGGCTGGTGAGTGGTGTATCCTCAGCTGGTTTCTCCTCCCTTCTGTGGGATTTTGTCTTGGGGGAGGGCCTCAGGGTGTGGGGTGGGCTCTAGGTCCTGTGGCCAAGAGCCTGCCTGCAGGGATCCCAGCTTTCATGAGCCCCAGTCACAAGGGGGGAAGAGACAGCCTCCCTTTTCATCTTCCCCCTTGCCACCATGCACTCTTGGTGTCCACTAGGAGGGGGACAGGTCACAAGGGCTCACACGGTCCATGAAAACATACTAGCCTAACAAAATCCTTGTGGAAGATGTTGACTTGACCAGGTACGGTGGCTCATGCTTGTCATCCCAGCACTTTGGGAGGCCGAGGCAGGAGGATTGCTTTAGCCCAGGAGTTCGAGACCAACCTGGGCAAATTAGTGAGTCTTTATCTCTACAAAAAGTTTTTTAAAAAATGAACTGGGTGTGGTGGTGTGTTCCTGTCATCCAGCACTTTGGGAGGTTGAGGCAGGAAGATCACTTGAGCCCAGGAGTCTGAGACCAGCTTGGGCAACATGGCAAGACCTCATCTCTACAAAAAAAGTTTAAAAATGAGCCAAGCATGGTGGCATGCACTTGTAGCTACTTGGGAGGTTGAGTTGGGAGGATCGCCTGAGTGCAGGAGGTTGAGGCTATGTTGAACTGTGATCATGCCACTGCTCTCCAGCCTGGGCTACAGAGTGAGATCCTGACTCAAAAACCCAAAAAAACAAAAAACACCTCTATAACAGATAGGAAGATGTCCATGTAGGGCCCTGGTGGAACAATGTGTAGCTTAATTTCAACTATAGCCAACTACCAGCTGGGAGCCAGAACAGATAGGTTCTACAGAGGGACCAGGAGGTGTGGGTGCTGGTCATGTACCAGCCAGTGCAGAAGCCTGAGCCCAGTTCTGTCACATCCTGACTGGCTGTGCTGGCAGAGAACCATTCTTGGGAGTCAGATTTGGGAGTGAGGTCAGAGCACAGGGTCCCACCTCAAACTGTGCAAACACCAAGCCAACATTTTTCCGTAGAACTCTCTGCACTCATAGCAGTGGTCTCCATCTGTGCCATCCAATATGGTGCCACTTGGAATGTGGCTAGTGTGACTGCAGAACTGCATTTTTAATTTTAATTGAAATAGCTACATGTGGCCTGCGACTGCTGTATTAAACAATACAGATCCAAACACACAATTCCACTTGACTCAGTGGTGTGTGAAGTTGACCAAGAGGGAAGGAGGAGGAAAATGTCTTTTTTGAGCTGCTTCACTTGTAAAGCCTTCATTCAAGAGAATTCTGCAGCCGGGCATGGTGGCTCATGCATGTAGTCCCAGCTACTTGGAAGGGTGAAAGGGGAGGATGGTTTGAACCCAGAAGTTCAAGGCTACAATGTATTATGTTCATGCTACTGCACTCCACCTGGGCAATGGAGTGAGACATTGTCTCTAAAAAATAAAAAATAAGGCCAGACATGGTGATTCACACCTATAATCTTAGCACTTTGGGAGGCCAAGAGAGGAAGATCTCTTGAATCCAGAAACTCAAGACCAGCCTGGGCAACATAGTGTGATCTCATATCCACAAAAAATTTAAAAAGTGAGCCAGTTATGGTGGCACACACCTGTAGTCCTGGCTCCTCGGGAGGCTGAGGCAGAAAGATTGCCTGAGCCCACATGGTCGAGGCTGGGGTGAGCCATGATGGTGCCACTGCACTGCAGCCTTGGCATCAGAGTGAGATTGCAACTCCAAAATAATGGAACTCCAGCAAGACAAAATGAGGTTTGATGGGTGCAGGTGGGTCAGGGAAACGAGAGGGAGATGGGCACTGCTCCTTCCCTGGGCTTTCCACCCTCTGCCCAGCCCAAGACTCTGACCCTGCCTTCTCTCCCTTCCAGGGTGACACCGAACCATACTTCACTGGAATTTTTTATTTTGAGGCTGGGATTAAGATCATAGCCCTTGGATTTGCCTTCCACAAAGGCTCTTACTTGAGGAGTGACTTGAACGTCATGGACTTGGTGGTGGTGCTAACAGGGTAAGTGGCATGTGCTGTGGTCCTCGATGCCTCTTGCCGAGGGATTTGGGAGGCTGTGGTTGGTGTGGTTGGGTTTGGACTCAGGAAGGCTGAATCCGCGTTGTTCTCCATTGTGAATCTGCCTCCCTCCCCACCCCGTCCCCATGCCCATGTCTCTACTCTGTATTACAGCAGATGCTTTCTGTGACCACTAAAATAAGGGCTGATGATAGCTTCCAAAGTGTCTCATGTACATTCTCCCACTTAATCCTCACAATGACCCAATGAATTAGGAAATAATATTCTCACGTGACCTTGGCTGCATAAGACACAGCAGAACTTGTTTAAAGTCTGGTCAGGGGTGGAACCGGACATGATCATGGATCTGTGTGATTTCTGGGCTCGAGGTTTTGTCAGCTGCACAGGCATGGGCCTCTCACTTGGCTTGGGGATGTCTTGCCATTGTTTCAAATGGGTGAATGCTTTTGAGAGCTTCTGGGTGCAAGGGATTGTGGTTATGACTATGGAGAAAACCAATCTAAATCATGTTCCAGGAACATCTTCGGGGCATTTTCCAATCCTTAATGACAATGAACCATGGTTTAAATGTGCATATGCTTTCCTCCAAAGAACCTACCTAAGGTAACACTCTCTGCTGTAACAGAAGATCCCCAACTAGGGAGTGACTCAAACACAACAGAAGTTTATTTCTCACTCATTGAAAGTCCAAAATGAAGCCAACATTGTGGCATGTGCCTGTAATCCCAGCACTTTGGGAGTCTGAGGCGGGAGGATCAGTTGAGGTTAGGAGTTTGAGACCAGCCTGGAAACATAGTGAGACCCCATCTCTAAAATAATAAAACTAAAATTAGCCAAGTGTGGTGGTGCATGCCTATAGTCCCAGCTCCTCGGGAGGCTGAGGTGGGAGGATCACTTGAGCCCAGGGAGTTGAGTCTGTGGTGAGCTGTGATCATGCCATTGCACGTCAGCCTGGATGACAGAGTGAAACCCCATCTCAAACAAAGAACAAAGAAAGTCCTAAGCAGTTGTACCTAGCTGGCCGACTTGTCCCCCCAAACAACGATTGAGGGACCCTGACCTCCACCATGTTGTGGTTCCTCATTATCACCCACAGCTTCCAAGAACTCCACACTTGTCTGTATCAAACCACAGAAGAGAGGCCAATGTGGAGGGTGATGCTTGGGAAAGTTTATGGGACTTAAAGGGGCGTGGCCCGCACCTGTTCCATCCATAGCCCATTGGGTAGAGCCTGGTTACATGATCACACACCACCGCGAGGGAAGCTGGGAAACATGAGATTGTGCTTAGGATTTGGCGAATGGCCAACAGGTCCCTGTCGGGGACTCCAGAGTCATTTGTCACATTCCAGTCTGGAC